>NW_027256974.1:107500-116822 GCF_029215685.1 Pituophis catenifer annectens | reverse complement strand
CTATCTATCTATCTATCTATCATCTATCTATCTATCTATCTATCTATCTATCTATCTATCTATCTACCTATCCAGATATCCAGACATTTATGTATCTATCTATCTATCTATCTATCTATCTATCTATCTATCTATCTATCTATCTATCTATCATCTATCTATCTATCTATCCATCCAGACATCCAGACATTTATCTATCTATCTATCTATCTATCTATCTATCTATCTATCTATCTATCTATCTATCCAGATATCCAGGCATTTATGTATCTATCTATCTATCTATCTATCTATCTATCTATCTATCTATCTATCATCTATCTATCTATCTATCTATCTATCCATCCTGACGTCTATCTATCTATCTATCTATCTATCCAGACATCCAGACATCTATCTATCTATCTATCTATCTATCTATCTATCTATCTATCTATCATCTATCTATCTATCTATCTATCTAACTATCTATCTATCTATCTATCTATCTATCTATCTATCTACCTATCCAGATATCCAGACATTTATCTATCTATCTATCTATCTATTTATCTATCTATTTATCTATCTATCTATCTATCTATCTATCTATCTATCTATCATCTATCTCTATCTATCTATCTATCTATCTATCTATCTATCTATCTATCCATGCTGACGTCTATCTATCTATCTATCTATCTATCCATCCTGACGTCTATCTATCTATCTATCTATCTATCCAGACATCCAGACATCTATCTATCTATCTATCTATCATCTATCTATCTATCTATCTATCTATCTATCTATCTATCTATCTATCATCTATCTATTTATCTATCTATCTATCTATCTATCTATCTATCTATCTATCTATCTATCCATGCTGACGTCTATCTATCTATCTATCTATCTATCTATCTATCATCTATCTATCTATCTATCTATCTATCTATCTATCTATCTATCTATCTATCTATCTATCTACCTATCCAGATATCCAGACATTTATCTATCTATCTATCTATCTATTTATCTATCTATTTATCTATCTATCTATCTATCTATCTATCTATCTATCTATCTATCATCTATCTATCTATCTATCTATCTATCTATCTATCTATCTATCTATCCATGCTGACGTCTATCTATCTATCTATCTATCTATCCATCCTGACGTCTATCTATCTATCTATCTATCTATCTATCCAGACATCCAGACATCTATCTATCTATCTATCTATCATCTATCTATCTATCTATCTATCTATCTATCTATCTATCTATCATCTATCTATTTATCTATCTATCTATCTATCTATCTATCTATCTATCTATCTATCTATCTATCTATCTATCTATCTATCCATGCTGACGTCTATCTATCTATCTATCTATCTATCTATCTATCTATCTATCTATCTATCTATCTATCTATCTATCTATCTATCCATCCTGACGTCTATCTATCTATCTATCTATCTATCTATCTATCTATCTATCTATCTATCCAGACATCCAGACATCGAGACATCCATCTATCTATCTATCTATCTATCTATCTATCTATCTATCTATCTATCTATCTATCTATCTATCTATCTATCTATCTATCCAGACATCTATCTATCTATCTATCTATCTATCTATCTATCTATCTATCTATCTATCTATCTATCTATCTATCCAGATATCCAGGCATTTATCTATCTATCTATCTATCTATCTATCTATCTATCTATCTATCTATCTATCTATCTATCCATCCTGACGTCTATCTATCTATCTATCTATCTATCTATCTATCTATCTATCTATCTATCCAGACATCCAGACATCTATCTATCTATCTATCTATCTATCTATCTATCTATCTATCTATCTATCTATCTATCATCTATCTATCTATCTATCTATCTATCTATCTAATCTATCTATCTATCTATCTATCTATCTATCTATCCAGATATCCAGGCATTTATCTATCTATCTATCTATCTATCTATCTATCTATCTATCTATCTATCTATCTATCTATCCTATCTATCCTTCTATCTATCTATCTATCTATCTATCTATCTATCTATCTATCTATCTATCTATCTATCTATCCATCCTGACGTCTATCTATCTATCTATCTATCTATCTATCTATCTATCCAGACATCCAGACATCTATCTATCTATCTATCTATCTATCTATCTATCTATCTATCTATCATCTATCTATCTATCTATCTATCTATCTATCTATCTATCTATCTACCTATCCAGATATCCAGACATTTATGTATCTATCTATCTATCTATCTATCTATCTATCTATCTATCTATCTATCTATCTATCTATCTATCATCTATCTATCTATCTATCTATCCATCCAGACATCCAGACATTTATCTATCTATCTATCTATCTATCTATCTATCTATCTATCTATCTATCTATCTATCCAGATATCCAGGCATTTATGTATCTATCTATCTATCTATCTATCTATCTATCTATCTATCTATCTATCATCTATCTATCTATCTATCTATCTATCCATCCTGACGTCTATCTATCTATCTATCTATCTATCCAGACATCCAGACATCTATCTATCTATCTATCTATCTATCTATCTATCTATCTATCTATCTATCTATCTATCATCTATCTATCTATCTATCTATCTATCTATCTATCTATCTATCTATCTATCTATCTACCTATCCAGATATCCAGACATTTATCTATCTATCTATCTATCTATTTATCTATCTATTTATCTATCTATCTATCTATCTATCTATCTATCTATCTATCTATCTATCTATCTATCTATCTATCTATCTATCTATCTATCTATCTATCTATCTATCCATGCTGACGTCTATCTATCTATCTATCTATCTATCCATCCTGACGTCTATCTATCTATCTATCTATCTATCCAGACATCCAGACATCTATCTATCTATCTATCTATCATCTATCTATCTATCTATCTATCTATCTATCTATCTATCTATCATCTATCTATTTATCTATCTATCTATCTATCTATCTATCTATCTATCTATCCATGCTGACGTCTATCTATCTATCTATCTATCTATCTATCTATCTATCTATCTATCTATCTATCTATCTATCTATCCATCCTGACGTCTATCTATCTATCTATCTATCTATCTATCTATCTATCTATCTATCTATCTATCTATCTATCTATCTATCTATCTATCTATCCAGACATCCAGACATCGAGACATCCATCTATCTATCTATCTATCTATCTATCTATCTATCTATCTATCTATCTATCTATCTATCTATCCAGACATCTATCTATCTATCTATCTATCTATCTATCTATCCTATCTATCTATCTATCTATCTATCTATCTATCTATCTATCTATCTATCTATCCAGATATCCAGGCATTTATCTATCTATCTATCTATCTATCTATCTATCTATCTATCTATCTATCTATCTATCTATCTATCTATCTATCCATCCTGACGTCTATCTATCTATCTATCTATCTATCTATCCAGACATCCAGACATCTATCTATCTATCTATCTATCTATCTATCTATCTATCTATCTATCATCTATCTATCTATCTATCTATCTATCTATCTATCTATCTATCTATCCAGATATCCAGGCATTTATCTATCTATCTATCTATCTATCTATCTATCTATCTATCTATCTATCTATCTATCTATCTATCTATCTATCTATCTATCTATCTATCTATCCTTCTATCTATCTATCTATCTATCTATCTATCTATCTATCTATCTATCCATCCTGACGTCTATCTATCTATCTATCTATCTATCTATCTATCTATCTATCTATCCAGACATCCAGACATCTATCTATCTATCTATCTATCTATCTATCTATCATCTATCTATCTATCTATCTATCTATCTATCTATCTATCTATCTATCTATCTATCTATCTACCTATCCAGATATCCAGACATTTATCTATCTATCTATCTATTTATCTATCTATTTATCTATCTATTTATCTATCTATCTATCTATCTATCTATCTATCTATCTATCTATCTATCTATCTATCTATCTATCTATCTATCTATCTATCCAGATATCCAGATATCCAGACATTTATGTATCTATCTATCTATCTATCTATCTATCTATCTATCTATCTATCTATCTATCTATCTATCTATCTATCTATCCAGACATCCAGACATTTATGTATCTATCTATCTATCTATCTATCTATCTATCTATCTATCTATCTATCTATCTATCTATCTATCTGTCTGTCTGTCTATCTATGTATCTATCTATCTATCATCTATCTATCTATCCAGATATCCAGACATTTATGTATCTATCTATCTATCTATTTATCTATCTATCTAACTATCCATTCTGACGTCTATCTATCTATCATCTATCTATCTATCTATCTATCTATCTATCTATCTATCTATCTATCTATCCATCCTGACGTCTATCTATCTATCTATCTATCTATCTATCTATCTATCTATCTATCTATCTATCCAGACATCCAGACATCCAGACATCTATCTATCTATCTATCTATCTATCTATCTATCTATCTATCTATCTATCTATCTATCTATCTATCTATCTATCTATCTATCTATCCAGACATCCAGACATCTATCTATCTATCTATCTATCTATCTATCTATCTATCTATCTATCTATCTATCTATCTATCTATCTATCTATCTATCTATCTACCTATCCAGATATCCAGACATTTATGTATCTATCTATCTATCTATCTATCTATCTATCTATCTATCTATCTATCTATCTATCTATCCATCCAGACATCCAGACATTTATCTATCTATCTATCTATGTATCTATCTATCTATCTATCTATCTATCTATCTATCTATCTATCTATCTATCTATCCATCCTGACGTCTATCTATCTATCTATCTATCTATCTATCTATCTATCCAGACATCCAGACATCTATCTATCTATCTATCTATCTATCTATCTATCTATCTATCTATCTATCATCTATCTATCTATCTATCTATCTATCTATCTATCTATCTATCTATCTATCTATCTATCCAGATATCCAGATATCCAGGCATTTATGTATCTATCTATCTGTCTATCTATCTATCTATCTATCTATCTATCTATCTATCTATCTATCTATCTATCTATCCATCCTGACGTCTATCTATCTATCTATCTATCTATCCAGACATCCAGACATCTATCTATCTATCTATCTATCTATCTATCTATCTATCTATCTATCTATCTATCATCTATCTATCTATCTATCTATCTATCTATCTATCTATCTATCTATCTATCTACCTATCCAGATATCCAGACATTTATCTATCTATCTATCTATTTATCTATCTATTTATCTATCTATCTATCTATCTATCTATCATCTATCTATCTATCTATCTATCTATCTATCTATCTATCTATCTATCTATCCATGCTGACGTCTATCTATCTATCTATCTATCTATCTATCTATCCATCCTGACGTCTATCTATCTATCTATCTATCTATCCAGACATCCAGACATCTATCTATCTATCTATCTATCTATCTATCATCTATCTATCTATCTATCTATCTATCTATCTATCTATCTATCTATCTATCATCTATCTATTTATCTATCTATCTCTCTATCTATCTATCTATCTATCTATCTATCTATCCATGCTGACGTCTATCTATCTATCTATCTATCTATCTATCTATCTATCTATCTATCTATCTATCTATCTATCTATCTATCTATCTATCCATCCTGACGTCTATCTATCTATCTATCTATCTATCTATCTATCTATCTATCTATCTATCTATCTATCTATCTATCTATCTATCTATCCAGACATCCAGACATCCAGACATCCATCTATCTATCTATCTATCTATCTATCTATCTATCTATCTATCTATCTATCTATCTATCTATCTATCCAGACATCCAGACATTTATCTATCTATCTATCTATCTATCTATCTATCTATCTATCTATCTATCTATCTATCTATCTATCTATCTATCTATCTATCTATCTATCTATCTATCTATCCAGATATCCAGGCATTTATCTATCTATCTATCTATCTATCTATCTATCTATCTATCTATCTATCTATCTATCTATCTATCTATCTATCCATCCTGACGTCTATCTATCTATCTATCTATCTATCCAGACATCCAGACATCTATCTATCTATCTATCTATCTATCTATCATCTATCTATCTATCTATCTATCTATCTATCTATCTATCTATCTATCTATCTATCTATCTATCTACCTATCCAGATATCCAGACATTTATCTATCTATCTATCTATTTATCTATCTATTTATCTATCTATCTATCTATCTATCTATCTATCTATCTATCTATCTATCTATCTATCTATCTATCTATCCAGATATCCAGATATCCAGACATTTATGTATCTATCTATCTATCTATCTATCTATCTATCTATCTATCTATCTATCTATCTATCTATCTATCTATCTATCCAGACATCCAGACATTTATCTATCTATCTATCTATCTCTCTATCTATCTATCTATCTATCTATCTGTCTGTCTGTCTCTCTATGTATCTATCTATCTATCATCTATCTATCTATCCAGATATCCAGACATTTATGTATCTATCTATCTATCTATTTATCTATCTATCTATCTATCCATGCTGACGTCTATCTATCTATCATCTATCTATCAATCTATCCAGACATCCAGACATCCAGACATCTATTTATCTATCTATCTATCTATCTATCTATCTATCTATCTATCTATCTATCTATCTATCTATCTATCTATCCATCCTGACGTCTATCTATCTATCTATCTATCTATCAATCTATCCAGACATCCAGACATCCAGACATCTATTTATCTATCTATCTATCTATCTATCTATCTATCTATCTATCTATCTATCTATCTATCTATCTATCTATCTATCCATCCTGACGTCTATCTATCTATCTATCTATCAATCTATCTATCCAGACATCCAGACATCTATCTATCTATCTATCTATCTATCTATCTATCTATCTATCTATCTATCTATCTATCTATCTATCTATCTACCTATCCAGATATCCAGACATTTATGTATCTATCTATCTATCTATCTATCTATCTATCTATCTATCTATCTATCTATCTATCTATCTATCTATCTATCTATCTATCCATCCAGACATCCAGACATTTATGTATCTATCTATCTATCTATCTATCTATCTATCTATCTATCTATCTATCTATCTATCTATCCATCCTGACGTCTATCTATCTATCTATCTATCTATCCAGACATCCAGACATCTATCTATCTATCTATCTATCTATCTATCTATCTATCTATCATCTATCTATTTATCTATCTATCTATCTATCTATCTATCTATCTATCTATCTATCTATCTATCTATCTATCTATCTATCTATCCAGATATCCAGATATCCAGGCATTTATGTATCTATCTATCTATCTATCTATCTATCTATCTATCTATCTATCTATCTATCTATCTATCTATCTATCTATCTATCCTGACGTCTATCTATCTATCTATCTATCTATCTATCCAGACATCCAGACATCTATCTATCTATCTATCTATCTATCTATCATCTATCTATCTATCTATCTATCTATCTATCTATCTATCTATCTATCTATCTATCTATCTACCTATCCAGATATCCAGACATTTATCTATCTATCTATTTATCTATTTATCTATCTATCTATCTATCTATCTATCTATCTATCTATCTATCCTTCTATCTATCTATCTATCTATCTATCTATCTATCTATCTATCTATCATCTATCTATCTATCTATCTATCTATCTATCTATCTATCCATGCTGACGTCTATCTATCTATCTATCTATCTATCCATCCTGACGTCTATCTATCTATCTATCTATCTATCTATCCAGACATCCAGACATCCAGACATCTATCTATCTATCTATCTATCTATCTATCTATCTATCTATCTATCTATCTATCTATCTATCTATCTATCTACCTATCCAGATATCCAGACATTTATCTATCTATCTATCTATTTATCTATCTATTTATCTATCTATCTATCTATCTATCTATCTATCTATCTATCTATCTATCTATCTATCTATCCAGACATCCAGACATTTATGTATCTATCTATCTATCTATCTATCTATCTATCTATCTATCTATCTATCTATCTGTCTGTCTGTCTCTCTATGTATCTATCTATCTATCATCTATCTATCTATCCAGATATCCAGACATTTATGTATCTATCTATCTATCTATTTATCTATCTATCTATCTATCCATGCTGACGTCTATCTATCTATCATCTATCTATCTATCTATCTATCTATCTATCTATCTATCTATCTATCCATCCTGACGTCTATCTATCTATCTATCTATCTATCTATCAATCTATCCAGACATCCAGACATCCAGACATCTATTTATCTATCTATCTATCTATCTATCTATCTATCTATCTATCTATCTATCTATCTATCTATCTATCTATCTATCTATCCATCCTGACGTCTATCTATCTATCTATCTATCTATCTATCTATCCAGACATCCAGACATCTATCTATCTATCTATCTATCTATCTATCTATCTATCTATCTATCTATCTATCTATCTATCTATCTATCTATCTATCTACCTATCCAGATATCCAGACATTTATGTATCTATCTATCTATCTATCTATCTATCTATCTATCTATCTATCTATCTATCTATCTATCTATCTATCTATCTATCTATCTATCTATCCATCCAGACATCCAGACATTTATGTATCTATCTATCTATCTATCTATCTATCTATCTATCTATCTATCTATCTATCTATCTATCTATCTATCTATCCATCCTGACGTCTATCTATCTATCTATCTATCTATCCAGACATCCAGACATCTATCTATCTATCTATCTATCTATCTATCTATCTATCTATCTATCTATCTATCATCTATCTATTTATCTATCTATCTATCTATCTATCTATCTATCTATCTATCTATCTATCCAGATATCCAGATATCCAGGCATTTATCTATCTATCTATCTATCTATCTATCTATCTATCTATCTATCTATCTATCTATCTATCTATCTATCTATCTATCTATCTATCTATCTATCTATCCAGACATCCAGACATCTATCTATCTATCTATCTATCTATCTATCTATCTATCTATCTATCTATC
>NW_027256974.1:60000-102500 GCF_029215685.1 Pituophis catenifer annectens | reverse complement strand
CTATCTATCTATCTATCTATCTATCTATCTATCCATCCTGACGTCTATCTATCTATCTATCTATCTATCTATCCAGACATCCAGACATCTATCTATCTATCTATCTATCTATCTATCTATCTATCTATCTATCTATCTATCTATCTATCTATCTATCTATCTATCTATCTATCTATCTATCTATCTATCTACCTATCCAGATATCCAGACATTTATCTATCTATCTATCTATCTATCTATCTATCTATCTATCTATCTATCTATCTATCTATCTATCTATCTATCTATCCATCCTGACGTCTATCTATCTATCTATCTATCTATCTATCTATCTATCTATCTATCTATCTATCTATCTATCTATCTATCCATCCAGACATCCAGACATTTATGTATCTATCTATCTATCTATCTATCTATCTATCTATCTATCTATCTATCTATCTATCTATCTATCTATCTATCCAGACATCCAGACATTTATCTATCTATCTATCTATCTATCTATCTATCTATCTATCTATCTATCTATCTATCTATCTATCTATCTAATCTATCTATCTATCTATCTATCTATCTATCTATCTATCTATCTATCTATCCATCCTGACGTCTATCTATCTATCTATCTATCTATCTATCCAGACATCCAGACATCTATCTATCTATCTATCTATCTATCTATCATCTATCTATCTATCTATCTATCTATCTATCTATCTATCTATCTATCTATCTATCTATCTATCTATCTACCTATCCAGATATCCAGACATTTATCTATCTATCTATCTATTTATCTATCTATTTATCTATCTATTTATCTATCTATCTATCTATCTATCTATCTATCTATCTATCTATCTATCTATCTATCTATCTATCTATCTATCTATCTATCTATCCAGATATCCAGATATCCAGACATTTATGTATCTATCTATCTATCTATCTATCTATCTATCTATCTATCTATCTATCTATCTATCTATCTATCTATCCAGACATCCAGACATTTATGTATCTATCTATCTATCTATCTCTCTATCTATCTATCTATCTATCTATCTATCTGTCTGTCTGTCTATCTATGTATCTATCTATCTATCATCTATCTATCTATCCAGATATCCAGACATTTATGTATCTATCTATCTATCTATTTATCTATCTATCTAACTATCCATTCTGACGTCTATCTATCTATCATCTATCTATCTATCTATCTATCTATCTATCTATCTATCTATCTATCTATCTATCCATCCTGACGTCTATCTATCTATCTATCTATCTATCAATCTATCCAGACATCCAGACATCCAGACATCTATTTATCTATCTATCTATCTATCTATCTATCTATCTATCTATCTATCTATCTATCTATCTATCTATCCATCCTGACGTCTATCTATCTATCTATCTATCAATCTATCTATCCAGACATCCAGACATCTATCTATCTATCTATCTATCTATCTATCTATCTATCTATCTATCTATCTATCTATCTATCTATCTATCTACCTATCCAGATATCCAGACATTTATGTATCTATCTATCTATCTATCTATCTATCTATCTATCTATCTATCTATCTATCTATCTATCTATCTATCTATCTATCTATCCATCCAGACATCCAGACGTTTATGTATCTATCAATCTATCTATCTATCTATCTATCTATCTATCTATCTATCTATCTATCTATCTATCCAGACATCCAGACATTTATCTATCTATCTATCTATCTATCTATCTATCTATCTATCTATCTATCTATCTATCTATCTATCTATCTATCTATCTATCTATCTATCCAGACATCCAGACATGTATCTATCTATCTATCTATCTATCTATCTATCTATCTATCTATCTATCTATCTATCTATCTATCTATCTATCTACCTATCCAGATATCCAGACATTTATATATCTATCTATCTATTTATCTATCTATTTATCTATCTATCTATCTATCTATCTATCTATCTATCTATCTATCCAGATATCCAGACATTTATGTATCTATCTATCTATCTATCTATCTATCTATCTATCTATCTATCCATCCTGACGTCTATCTATCATCTATCTATCTATCTATCTATCTATCTATCTATCTATCTATCCATCCTGACGTCTATCTATCTATCTATCTATCTATCTATCTATCTATCTATCTATCTATCTATCATCTATCTATCTATCTATCTATCTATCTATCTATCTATCTATCTATCTATCTATCCAGATATCCAGACATTTATGTATCTATCTATCTATCTATCTATCTATCTATCTATCTATCTATCTATCTATCTATCTATCTATCTATCTATCTATCCAGACATCCAGACATGTATCTATCTATCTATCTATCTATCTATCTATCTATCTATCTATCTATCCAGACATCCAGACATTTATGTATGTATGTATGTATGTATGTATGTATGTATGTATGTATGTATCTATCTATCTATCTATCTATCTATCTATCTATCTATCTATCTATCTATCTATCCAGACATCCAGACATGTATCTATCTATCTATCTATCTATCTATCTATCTATCTATCTATCTATCTATCTATCTATCTATCTATCTATCTATCTATCTATCTATCTATCCAGACATCCAGACATGTATCTATCTATCTATCTATCTATCTATCTATCTATCTATCTATCTATCTATCTATCTATCTATCTATCTATCTATCTATCCAGACATCCAGACATTTATGTATGTATGTATGTATGTATGTATGTATGTATGTATCTATCTATCTATCTATCTATCTATCCAGACATCCAGACATGTATCTATCTATCTATCTATCTATCTATCTATCTATCTATCTATCTATCTATCTATCTATCTATCTATCTATCTATCTATCTATCTATCCAGACATCCAGACATGTATCTATCTATCTATCTATCTATCTATCTATCTATCTATCTATCTATCTATCTATCTATCTATCTATCTATCTATCTATCTATCTATCTATCCAGACATCCAGACATGTATCTATCTATCTATCTATCTATCTATCTATCTATCTATCTATCTATCTATCTATCTATCTATCTATCTATCTATCTATCCAGACATCCAGACATTTATGTATCTATCTATCTATCTATCTATCTATCTATCTATCTATCTATCTATCTATCTATCTATCTATCTATCTATCTATCTATCCAGACATCCAGACATGTATCTATCTATCTATCTATCTATCTATCTATCTATCTATCTATCTATCTATCTATCTATCTATCTATCTATCTATCTATCTATCTATCCAGACATCCAGACATGTATCTATCTATCTATCTAACTATCTATCTATCTATCTATCTATCTATCTATCTATCTATCTATCTATCTATCTATCTATACATCCTGACGTCTATCTATCTATCTATCTATCTATCTATCTATCTATCTATCTATCTATCTATCATCTATCTATCTATCTATATATCTATCTATCTATCCAGATATCCAGACATTTATGTATCTATCTATCGATCTATCTATCTATCTATCTATCTATCTATCTATCTATCTATCTATCTATCTATCTATCTATCTATCTATCCAGACATCCAGACATGTATCTATCTATCTATCTATCTATCTATCTATCTATCTATCTATCTATCTATCTATCTATCTATCTATCTATCTATCTATCTATCCAGACATCCAGACATCTATCTATCTATCTATCTATCTATCTATCTATCTATCTATCTATCTATCTATCTATCTATCTATCTATCTATCTATCTATCCAGACATCCAGACATGTATCTATCTATCTATCTATCTATCTATCTATCTATCTATCTATCTATCTATCTATCTATCTATCTATCTATCTATCTATCTACCTATCCAGATATCCAGACATTTATATATCTATCTATCTATTTATCTATCTATTTATCTATCTATCTATCTATCTATCTATCTATCTATCTATCCAGATATCCAGACATTTATGTATCTATCTATCTATCTATCTATCTATCTATCTATCTATCTATCTATCCATCCTGACGTCTATCTATCATCTATCTATCTATCTATCTATCTATCTATCCATCCTGACGTCTATCTATCTATCTATCTATCTATCTATCTATCTATCTATCTATCTATCATCTATCTATCTATCTATCTATCTATCTATCTATCTATCTATCTATCTATCCAGATATCCAGACATTTATGTATCTATCTATCTATCTATCTATCTATCTATCTATCTATCTATCTATCTATCTATCTATCTATCCAGACATCCAGACATGTATCTATCTATCTATCTATCTACCTATCTATCTATCTATCTATCTATCTATCTATCTATCTATCTATCCAGACATCCAGACATTTATGTATGTATGTATGTATGTATGTATGTATCTATCTATCTATCTATCTATCTATCTATCTATCTATCTATCTATCTATCTATCTATCTATCTATCTATCTATCTATCCAGACATCCAGACATGTATCTATCTATCTATCTATCTATCTATCTATCTATCTATCTATCTATCTATCTATCTATCTATCTATCTATCTATCTATCCAGACATCCAGACATGTATCTATCTATCTATCTATCTATCTATCTATCTATCTATCTATCTATCTATCTATCTATCTATCTATCTATCTATCTATCTATCTATCCAGACATCCAGACATTTATCTATCTATCTATCTATCTATCTATCTATCTAATCTATCTATCTATCTATCTATCTATCTATCTATCTATCTATCTATCTATCTATCTATCTATCTATCTATCTATCTATCTATCCATCCTGACGTCTATCTATCTATCTATCTATCTATCTATCCAGACATCCAGACATCTATCTATCTATCTATCTATCTATCATCTATCTATCTATCTATCTATCTATCTATCTATCTATCTATCTATCTATCTATCTATCTATCTACCTATCCAGATATCCAGACATTTATCTATCTATCTATCTATTTATCTATCTATTTATCTATCTATTTATCTATCTATCTATCTATCTATCTATCTATCTATCTATCTATCTATCTATCTATCTATCTATCCAGATATCCAGATATCCAGACATTTATGTATCTATCTATCTATCTATCTATCTATCTATCTATCTATCTATCTATCTATCTATCTATCCAGACATCCAGACATTTATGTATCTATCTATCTATCTATCTCTCTATCTATCTATCTATCTATCTATCTATCTGTCTGTCTGTCTATCTATGTATCTATCTATCTATCATCTATCTATCTATCCAGATATCCAGACATTTATGTATCTATCTATCTATCTATTTATCTATCTATCTAACTATCCATTCTGACGTCTATCTATCTATCATCTATCTATCTATCTATCTATCTATCTATCTATCTATCTCTCTATCTATCTATCTATCCATCCTGACGTCTATCTATCTATCTATCTATCTATCAATCTATCCAGACATCCAGACATCCAGACATCTATTTATCTATCTATCTATCTATCTATCTATCTATCTATCTATCTATCTATCTATCTATCTATCTATCTATCTATCTATCCATCCTGACGTCTATCTATCTATCTATCTATCAATCTATCTATCCAGACATCCAGACATCTATCTATCTATCTATCTATCTATCTATCTATCTATCTATCTATCTATCTATCTATCTATCTATCTATCTATCTATCTATCTATCTACCTATCCAGATATCCAGACATTTATGTATCTATCTATCTATCTATCTATCTATCTATCTATCTATCTATCTATCTATCTATCTATCTATCTATCTATCTATCTATCTATCCAGACATCCAGACATGTATCTATCTATCTATCTATCTATCTATCTATCTATCTATCTATCTATCTATCTATCTATCTATCTATCTATCTATCTATCTATCTACCTATCCAGATATCCAGACATTTATGTATCTATCTATCTATCTATCTATCTATCTATCTATCTATCTATCTATCTATCTATCTATCTATCTATCTATCCATCCAGACATCCAGACATTTATGTATCTATCTATCTATCTATCTATCTATCTATCTATCTATCTATCTATCTATCTATCTATCTATCTATCTATCTATCCATCCTGACGTCTATCTATCTATCTATCTATCTATCCAGACATCCAGACATCTATCTATCTATCTATCTATCTATCTATCTATCTATCTATCATCTATCTATTTATCTATCTATCTATCTATCTATCTATCTATCTATCTATCTATCTATCTATCTATCTATCTATCTATCCAGATATCCAGGCATTTATGTATCTATCTATCTATCTATCTATCTATCTATCTATCTATCTATCTATCTATCTATCTATCCATCCTGACGTCTATCTATCTATCTATCTATCTATCTATCTATCTATCTATCTATCCAGACATCCAGACATCTATCTATCTATCTATCTATCTATCTATCTATCTATCTATCTATCTATCTATCTATCTATCCAGATATCCAGACATTTATCTATCTATCTATTTATCTATCTATTTATCTATCTATCTATCTATCTATCTATCTATCTATCTATCTATCTATCCTTCTATCTATCTATCTATCTATCTATCTATCTATCTATCTATCTATCTATCATCTATCTATCTATCTATCTATCTATCTATCTATCTATCTATCTATCCATGCTGACGTCTATCTATCTATCTATCTATCTATCTATCCATCCTGACGTCTATCTATCTATCTATCTATCTATCTATCTATCTATCCAGACATCCAGACATCTATCTATCTATCTATCATCTATCTATCTATCTATCTATCTATCTATCTATCTATCTATCTATCTATCTATCTATCTATCTATCTACCTATCCAGATATCCAGACATTTATCTATCTATCTATCTATTTATCTATCTATTTATCTATTTATCTATCTATCTATCTATCTATCTATCTATCTATCTATCTATCTATCTATCCAGACATCCAGACATTTATGTATCTATCTATCTATCTATCTATCTATCTATCTATCTATCTATCTATCTATCTATCTATCTGTCTGTCTGTCTCTCTATGTATCTATCTATCTATCATCTATCTATCTATCCAGATATCCAGACATTTATGTATCTATCTATCTATTTATCTATCTATCTATCTATCCATGCTGACGTCTATCTATCTATCATCTATCTATCTATCTATCTATCTATCTATCTATCTATCTATCTATCCATCCTGACGTCTATCTATCTATCTATCTATCTATCAATCTATCCAGACATCCAGACATCCAGACATCTATTTATCTATCTATCTATCTATCTATCTATCTATCTATCTATCTATCTATCTATCTATCTATCTATCTATCTATCCATCCTGACGTCTATCTATCTATCTATCTATCTATCTATCCAGACATCCAGACATCTATCTATCTATCTATCTATCTATCTATCTATCTATCTATCTATCTATCTATCTATCTATCTATCTATCTATCTATCTATCTATCTATCTATCTACCTATCCAGATATCCAGACATTTATCTATCTATCTATCTATCTATCTATCTATCTATCTATCTATCTATCTATCTATCTATCTATCTATCTATCTATCTATCCATCCTGACGTCTATCTATCTATCTATCTATCTATCTATCTATCTATCTATCTATCTATCTATCTATCTATCTATCCATCCAGACATCCAGACATTTATGTATCTATCTATCTATCTATCTATCTATCTATCTATCTATCTATCTATCTATCTATCTATCTATCTATCTATCTATCCAGACATCCAGACATTTATCTATCTATCTATCTATCTATCTATCTATCTATCTATCTATCTATCTATCTATCTATCTATCTATCTAATCTATCTATCTATCTATCTATCTATCTATCTATCTATCTATCTATCTATCCATCCTGACGTCTATCTATCTATCTATCTATCTATCTATCCAGACATCCAGACATCTATCTATCTATCTATCTATCTATCTATCATCTATCTATCTATCTATCTATCTATCTATCTATCTATCTATCTATCTATCTATCTATCTATCTACCTATCCAGATATCCAGACATTTATCTATCTATCTATCTATTTATCTATCTATTTATCTATCTATTTATCTATCTATCTATCTATCTATCTATCTATCTATCTATCTATCTATCTATCTATCTATCTATCTATCTATCCAGATATCCAGATATCCAGACATTTATGTATCTATCTATCTATCTATCTATCTATCTATCTATCTATCTATCTATCTATCTATCCAGACATCCAGACATTTATGTATCTATCTATCTATCTATCTCTCTATCTATCTATCTATCTATCTATCTATCTGTCTGTCTGTCTATCTATGTATCTATCTATCTATCATCTATCTATCTATCCAGATATCCAGACATTTATGTATCTATCTATCTATCTATTTATCTATCTATCTAACTATCCATTCTGACGTCTATCTATCTATCATCTATCTATCTATCTATCTATCTATCTATCTATCTATCTATCTATCTATCTATCCATCCTGACGTCTATCTATCTATCTATCTATCTATCAATCTATCCAGACATCCAGACATCCAGACATCTATTTATCTATCTATCTATCTATCTATCTATCTATCTATCTATCTATCTATCTATCTATCTATCTATCCATCCTGACGTCTATCTATCTATCTATCTATCAATCTATCTATCCAGACATCCAGACATCTATCTATCTATCTATCTATCTATCTATCTATCTATCTATCTATCTATCTATCTATCTATCTATCTATCTATCTATCTACCTATCCAGATATCCAGACATTTATGTATCTATCTATCTATCTATCTATCTATCTATCTATCTATCTATCTATCTATCTATCTATCTATCTATCTATCTATCTATCCATCCAGACATCCAGACGTTTATGTATCTATCAATCTATCTATCTATCTATCTATCTATCTATCTATCTATCTATCTATCTATCTATCCAGACATCCAGACATTTATCTATCTATCTATCTATCTATCTATCTATCTATCTATCTATCTATCTATCTATCTATCTATCTATCTATCTATCTATCTATCTATCTATCCAGACATCCAGACATGTATCTATCTATCTATCTATCTATCTATCTATCTATCTATCTATCTATCTATCTATCTATCTATCTATCTATCTACCTATCCAGATATCCAGACATTTATATATCTATCTATCTATTTATCTATCTATTTATCTATCTATCTATCTATCTATCTATCTATCTATCTATCTATCTATCTATCTATCCAGATATCCAGACATTTATGTATCTATCTATCTATCTATCTATCTATCTATCTATCTATCTATCTATCCATCCTGACGTCTATCTATCATCTATCTATCTATCTATCTATCTATCTATCTATCTATCCATCCTGACGTCTATCTATCTATCTATCTATCTATCTATCTATCTATCTATCTATCATCTATCTATCTATCTATCTATCTATCTATCTATCTATCTATCTATCTATCTATCTATCTATCCAGATATCCAGACATTTATGTATCTATCTATCTATCTATCTATCTATCTATCTATCTATCTATCTATCTATCTATCTATCTATCTATCTATCTATCCAGACATCCAGACATGTATCTATCTATCTATCTATCTATCTATCTATCTATCTATCTATCTATCTATCCAGACATCCAGACATTTATGTATGTATGTATGTATGTATGTATGTATGTATGTATGTATGTATCTATCTATCTATCTATCTATCTATCTATCTATCTATCTATCTATCTATCTATCTATCCAGACATCCAGACATGTATCTATCTATCTATCTATCTATCTATCTATCTATCTATCTATCTATCTATCTATCTATCTATCTATCTATCTATCTATCTATCTATCCAGACATCCAGACATGTATCTATCTATCTATCTATCTATCTATCTATCTATCTATCTATCTATCTATCTATCTATCTATCTATCTATCTATCTATCTATCTATCTATCCAGACATCCAGACATTTATGTATGTATGTATGTATGTATGTATGTATGTATGTATCTATCTATCTATCTATCTATCTATCCAGACATCCAGACATGTATCTATCTATCTATCTATCTATCTATCTATCTATCTATCTATCTATCTATCTATCTATCTATCTATCTATCTATCTATCTATCTATCTATCTATCTATCCAGACATCCAGACATGTATCTATCTATCTATCTATCTATCTATCTATCTATCTATCTATCTATCTATCTATCTATCTATCTATCTATCTATCTATCCAGACATCCAGACATGTATCTATCTATCTATCTATCTATCTATCTATCTATCTATCTATCTATCTATCTATCTATCTATCTATCTATCTATCTATCTATCCAGACATCCAGACATTTATGTATCTATCTATCTATCTATCTATCTATCTATCTATCTATCTATCTATCTATCTATCTATCTATCTATCTATCTATCCAGACATCCAGACATGTATCTATCTATCTATCTATCTATCTATCTATCTATCTATCTATCTATCTATCTATCTATCTATCTATCTATCTATCTATCTATCCAGACATCCAGACATGTATCTATCTATCTATCTAACTATCTATCTATCTATCTATCTATCTATCTATCTATCTATCTATCTATCTATCTATACATCCTGACGTCTATCTATCTATCTATCTATCTATCTATCTATCTATCTATCTATCTATCATCTATCTATCTATCTATATATCTATCTATCTATCCAGATATCCAGACATTTATGTATCTATCTATCGATCTATCTATCTATCTATCTATCTATCTATCTATCTATCTATCTATCTATCTATCTATCTATCTATCCAGACATCCAGACATGTATCTATCTATCTATCTATCTATCTATCTATCTATCTATCTATCTATCTATCTATCTATCTATCTATCTATCTATCTATCTATCTATCTATCTATCCAGACATCCAGACATCTATCTATCTATCTATCTATCTATCTATCTATCTATCTATCTATCTATCTATCTATCTATCTATCTATCTATCTATCTATCTATCCAGACATCCAGACATGTATCTATCTATCTATCTATCTATCTATCTATCTATCTATCTATCTATCTATCTATCTATCTATCTATCTATCTACCTATCCAGATATCCAGACATTTATATATCTATCTATCTATTTATCTATCTATTTATCTATCTATCTATCTATCTATCTATCTATCTATCTATCCAGATATCCAGACATTTATGTATCTATCTATCTATCTATCTATCTATCTATCTATCTATCTATCTATCCATCCTGACGTCTATCTATCATCTATCTATCTATCTATCTATCTATCTATCCATCCTGACGTCTATCTATCTATCTATCTATCTATCTATCTATCTATCTATCTATCTATCATCTATCTATCTATCTATCTATCTATCTATCTATCTATCTATCTATCCAGATATCCAGACATTTATGTATCTATCTATCTATCTATCTATCTATCTATCTATCTATCTATCTATCTATCTATCTATCTATCTATCTATCCAGACATCCAGACATGTATCTATCTATCTATCTATCTACCTATCTATCTATCTATCTATCTATCTATCTATCTATCTATCTATCTATCTATCCAGACATCCAGACATTTATGTATGTATGTATGTATGTATGTATGTATGTATGTATCTATCTATCTATCTATCTATCTATCTATCTATCTATCTATCTATCTATCTATCTATCTATCCAGACATCCAGACATGTATCTATCTATCTATCTATCTATCTATCTATCTATCTATCTATCTATCTATCTATCTATCTATCTATCTATCTATCTATCCAGACATCCAGACATGTATCTATCTATCTATCTATCTATCTATCTATCTATCTATCTATCTATCTATCTATCTATCTATCTATCTATCTATCTATCTATCTATCTATCTATCCAGACATCCAGACATGTATCTATCTATCTATCTATCTATCTATCTATCTATCTATCTATCTATCTATCTATCTATCTATCTATCTATCTATCCAGACATCCAGACATTTATGTATGTATGTATGTATCTATCTATCTATCTATCTATCTATCTATCTATCTATCTATCTATCTATCTATCTATCTATCTATCCATCCTGACGTCTATCTATCTATCTATCTATCTATCTATCTATCTATCTATCTATCTATCCATCCTGACGTCTATCTATCTATCTATCTATCTATCTATCTATCTATCTATCTATCTATCTATCTATCATCTATCTATCTATCTATATATCTATCTATCTATCCAGATATCCAGACATTTATGTATCTATCTATCTATCTATCTATCTATCTATCTATCTATCTATCTATCTATCTATCTATCTATCTATCTATCTATCTATCCAGACATCCAGACATGTATCTATCTATCTATCTATCTATCTATCTATCTATCTATCTATCTATCTATCTATCTATCTATCTATCTATCCAGACATCCAGACATTTATGTATGTATGTATCTATCTATCTATCTATCTATCTATCTATCTATCTATCTATCTATCTATCTATCTATCTATCCAGACATCCAGACATGTATCTATCTATCTATCTATCTATCTATCTATCTATCTATCTATCTATCTATCTATCTATCTATCTATCTATCTATCCAGACATCCAGACATGTATCTATCTATCTATCTATCTATCTATCTATCTATCTATCTATCTATCTATCTATCTATCTATCTATCCAGACATCCAGACATTTATGTATGTATGTATGTATGTATGTATGTATGTATGTATCTATCTATCTATCTATCTATCTATCTATCTATCTATCTATCCAGACATCCAGACATGTATCTATCTATCTATCTATCTATCTATCTATCTATCTATCTATCTATCTATCTATCTATCTATCCAGACATCCAGACATGTATCTATCTATCTATCTATCTATCTATCTATCTATCTATCTATCTATCTATCTATCTATCTATCTATCCAGACATCCAGACATTTATGTATGTATGTATGTATGTATGTATGTATCTATCTATCTATCTATCTATCTATCTATCTATCTATCTATCTATCTATCTATCTATCTATCTATCCAGACATCCAGACATGTATCTATCTATCTATCTATCTATCTATCTATCTATCTATCTATCTATCTATCTATCTATCTATCTATCCAGATATCCAGACATTTATGTATCTATCTATCTATCTATCTATCTATCTATCTATCTATCTATCTATCTATCTATCTATCCATCCTGACGTCTATCTATCATCTATCTATCTATCTATCTATCTATCTATCTATCTATCTATCTATCCATCCTGACGTCTATCTATCTATCTATCTATCTATCATCTATCTATCTATCTATATATCTATCTATCTATCCAGATATCCAGACATTTATGTATCTATCTATCTATCTATCTATCTATCTATCTATCTATCTATCTATCTATCTATCTATCTATCTATCCAGACATCCAGACATGTATCTATCTATCTATCTATCTATCTATCTATCTATCTATCTATCTATCTATCTATCTATCTATCTATCTATCCAGACATCCAGACATTTATGTATGTATGTATGTATGTATGTATGTATGTATGTATCTATCTATCTATCTATCTATCTATCTATCTATCTATCTATCTATCTATCTATCTATCCAGACATCCAGACATGTATCTATCTATCTATCTATCTATCTATCTATCTATCTATCTATCTATCTATCTATCTATCTATCTATCCAGACATCCAGACATGTATCTATCTATCTATCTATCTATCTATCTATCTATCTATCTATCTATCTATCTATCTATCTATCTATCTATCCAGATATCCAGACATTTATGTATCTATCTATCTATCTATCTATCTATCTATCTATCTATCTATCTATCTATCTATCCATCCTGACGTCTATCTATCATCTATCTATCTATCTATCTATCTATCTATCTATCTATCTATCCATCCTGACGTCTATCTATCTATCTATCTATCTATCATCTATCTATCTATCTATATATCTATCTATCTATCCAGATATCCAGACATTTATGTATCTATCTATCTATCTATCTATCTATCTATCTATCTATCTATCTATCTATCTATCTATCTATCTATCTATCCAGACATCCAGACATGTATCTATCTATCTATCTATCTATCTATCTATCTATCTATCTATCTATCTATCTATCTATCTATCTATCCAGACATCCAGACATTTATGTATGTATGTATGTATGTATGTATGTATCTATCTATCTATCTATCTATCTATCTATCTATCTATCTATCTATCTATCTATCTATCTATCCAGACATCCAGACATGTATCTATCTATCTATCTATCTATCTATCTATCTATCTATCTATCTATCTATCTATCTATCTATCTATCTATCTATCTATCTATCTATCCAGACATCCAGACATGTATCTATCTATCTATCTATCTATCTATCTATCTATCTATCTATCTATCTATCTATCTATCTATCTATCTATCTATCTATCTATCTATCTATCCAGACATCCAGACATGTATCTATCTATCTATCTATCTATCTATCTATCTATCTATCTATCTATCTATCTATCTATCCAGACATTTATGTATGTATGTATGTATGTATGTATCTATCTATCTATCTATCTATCTATCTATCTATCTATCTATCTATCTATCTATCTATCTATCCAGACATCCAGACATGTATCTATCTATCTATCTATCTATCTATCTATCTATCTATCTATCTATCTATCCATCCTGACGTCTATCTATCATCTATCTATCTATCTATCTATCTATCTATCTATCTATCTATCCATCCTGACGTCTATCTATCTATCTATCTATCTATCTATCTATCTATCTATCTATCATCTATCTATGTATCTATATATCTATCTATCTATCCAGATATCCAGACATTTATGTATCTATCTATCTATCTATCTATCTATCTATCTATCTATCTATCTATCTATCTATCTATCTATCTATCTATCTATCTATCTATCTATCTATCCAGACATCCAGACATGTATCTATCTATCTATCTATCTATCTATCTATCTATCTATCTATCTATCTATCTATCTATCTATCTATCTATCTATCTATCTATCTATCTATCTATCCAGACATCCAGATATTTATGTATGTATGTATGTATGTATCTATCTATCTATCTATCTATCTATCTATCTATCTATCTATCTATCTATCTATCTATCTATCTATCCAGACATCCAGACATGTATCTATCTATCTATCTATCTATCTATCTATCTATCTATCTATCTATCCATCCTGACGTCTATCTATCATCTATCTATCTATCTATCTATCTATCTATCTATCTATCTATCTATACATCCTGACGTCTATCTATCTATCTATCTATCTATCTATCTATCTATCTATCTATCATCTATCTATCTATCTATATATCTATCTATCTATTCAGATATCCAGACATTTATGTATCTATCGATCTATCTATCTATCTATCTATCTATCTATCTATCTATCTATCTATCTATCTATCTATCTATCTATCTATCCAGACATCCAGACATGTATCTATCTATCTATCTATCTATCTATCTATCTATCTATCTATCTATCTATCTATCTATCTATCTATCTATCTATCTATCTATCCAGACATCCAGACATTTATGTATCTATCTATCTATCTATCTATCTATCTATCTATCTATCTATCTATCTATCTATCTATCTATCTATCTATCTATCTATCTATCCAGACATCCAGACATGTATCTATCTATCTATCTATCTATCTATCTATCTATCTATCTATCTATCTATCTATCTATCTATCTACCTATCCAGATATCCAGACATTTATATATCTATCTATCTATTTATCTATCTATCTATCTATCTATCTATCTATCTATCTATCTATCTATCTATCTATCCAGATATCCAGACATTTATGTATCTATCTATCTATCTATCTATCTATCTATCTATCTATCCATCCTGACGTCTATCTATCATCTATCTATCTATCTATCTATCTATCTATCTATCTATCTATCCATCCTGACGTCTATCTATCTATCTATCTATCTATCTATCTATCTATCTATCTATCTATCATCTATCTATCTATCTATATATCTATCTATCTATCCAGATATCCAGACATTTATGTATCTATCTATCTATCTATCTATCTATCTATCTATCTATCTATCTATCTATCTATCTATCCAGACATCCAGACATGTATCTATCTATCTATCTATCTATCTATCTATCTATCTATCTATCTATCTATCTATCTATCTATCTATCTATCTATCCAGACATCCAGACATTTATGTATGTATGTATGTATGTATGTATGTATGTATGTATGTATGTATGTATCTATCTATCTATCTATCTATCTATCTATCTATCTATCTATCTATCTATCTATCTATCTATCTATCTATCCAGACATCCAGACATGTATCTATCTATCTATCTATCTATCTATCTATCCAGACATCCAGACATGTATCTATCTATCTATCTATCTATCTATCTATCTATCTATCTATCTATCTATCTATCTATCTATCTATCCAGACATCCAGACATTTATGTATCTATCTATCTATCTATCTATCCAGACATCCAGACATGTATCTATCTATCTATCTATCTATCTATCTATCTATCTATCTATCTATCTATCTATCTATCTATCTATCTATCTATCTATCCAGACATCCAGACATGTATCTATCTATCTATCTATCTATCTATCTATCTATCTATCTATCTATCTATCTATCTATCTATCTATCTATCTATCTATCCAGACATCCAGACATGTATCTATCTATCTATCTATCTATCTATCTATCTATCTATCCATCCTGACGTCTATCTGTCATCTATCTATCTATCTATCTATCTATCTATCTATCTATCTATCTATACATCCTGACGTCTATCTATCTATCTATCTATCTATCTATCTATCTATCTATCTATCATCTATCTATCTATCTATATATCTATCTATCTATCCAGATATCCAGACATTTATGTATCTATCTATCGATCTATCTATCTATCTATCTATCTATCTATCTATCTATCCAGACATCCAGACATGTATCTATCTATCTATCTATCTATCTATCTATCTATCTATCTATCTATCTATCTATCTATCTATCTATCCAGACATCCAGATATTTATGTATGTATGTATGTATGTATGTATCTATCTATCTATCTATCTATCTATCTATCTATCTATCTATCTATCTATCTATCTATCTATCTATCTATCCAGACATCCAGACATGTATCTATCTATCTATCTATCTATCTATCTATCTATCTATCTATCTATCTATCTATCTATCTATCTATCTATCTATACATCCTGACGTCTATCTATCTATCTATCTATCTATCTATCTATCTATCTATCTATCTATCTATCTATCTATCTATCATCTATCTATATATCTATCTATCTATCCAGATATCCAGACATTTATGTATCTATCGATCTATCTATCTATCTATCTATCTATCTATCTATCTATCTATCTATCTATCTATCTATCTATCTATCTATCCAGACATCCAGACATGTATCTATCTATCTATCTATCTATCTATCTATCTATCTATCTATCTATCTATCTATCTATCTATCTATCTATCTATCTATCTATCTATCCAGACATCCAGACATTTATCTATCTATCTATCTATCTATCTATCTATCTATCTATCTATCTATCTATCTATCTATCTATCTATCTATCCAGACAACCAGACATGTATCTATCTATCTATCTATCTATCTATCTATCTATCTATCTATCTATCTATCTATCTATCTATCTATCTATCTATCTATCTACCTATCCAGATATCCAGACATTTATATATCTATCTATCTATTTATCTATCTATCTATCTATCTATCTATCTATCTATCTATCTATCTATCTATCCAGATATCCAGACATTTATGTATGTATCTATCTATCTATCTATCTATCTATCTATCTATCTATCTATCTATCTATCCATCCTGACGTCTATCTATCATCTATCTATCTATCTATCTATCTATCTATCTATCTATCTATCCATCCTGACGTCTATCTATCTATCTATCTATCTATCCAGATATCCAGACATTTATGTATGTATCTATCTATCTATCTATCTATCTATCTATCTATCTATCTATCTATCTATCTATCCATCCTGACGTCTATCTATCATCTATCTATCTATCTATCTATCTATCTATCTATCTATCCATCCTGACGTCTATCTATCTATCTATCTATCTATCTATCTATCTATCTATCTATCTATCTATCTATCTATCTATCTATCCAGACATCCAGACATGTATCTATCTATCTATCTATCTATCTATCTATCTATCTATCTATCTATCTATCTATCTATCTATCCAGACATCCAGACATTTATGTATGTATGTATGTATGTATGTATGTATGTATGTATCTATCTATCTATCTATCTATCTATCTATCTATCTATCTATCTATCTATCCAGACATCCAGACATGTATCTATCTATCTATCTATCTATCTATCTATCCAGACATCCAGACATGTATCTATCTATCTATCTATCTATCTATCTATCTATCTATCTATCTATCTATCTATCTATCTATCTATCTATCCAGACATCCAGACATTTATGTATCTATCTATCTATCTATCTATCCAGACATCCAGACATGTATCTATCTATCTATCTATCTATCTATCTATCTATCTATCTATCTATCTATCTATCTATCTATCTATCTATCTATCTATCCAGACATCCAGACATGTATCTATCTATCTATCTATCTATCTATCTATCTATCTATCTATCTATCTATCTATCTATCTATCCAGACATCCAGACATGTATCTATCTATCTATCTATCTATCTATCTATCTATCTATCCATCCTGACGTCTATCTGTCATCTATCTATCTATCTATCTATCTATCTATCTATCTATCTATACATCCTGACGTCTATCTATCTATCTATCTATCTATCTATCTATCTATCTATCTATCTATCTATCATCTATCTATCTATCTATATATCTATCTATCTATCCAGATATCCAGACATTTATGTATCTATCTATCTATCGATCTATCTATCTATCTATCTATCTATCTATCTATCTATCCAGACATCCAGACATGTATCTATCTATCTATCTATCTATCTATCTATCTATCTATCTATCTATCTATCTATCTATCTATCTATCTATCTATCTATCTATCTATCCAGACATCCAGATATTTATGTATGTATGTATGTATGTATGTATGTATGTATGTATCTATCTATCTATCTATCTATCTATCTATCTATCTATCTATCTATCTATCTATCTATCATCTATCTATATATCTATCTATCTATCCAGATATCCAGACATTTATGTATCTATCGATCTATCTATCTATCTATCTATCTATCTATCTATCTATCTATCTATCTATCTATCTATCTATCTATCTATCTATCCAGACATCCAGACATGTATCTATCTATCTATCTATCTATCTATCTATCTATCTATCTATCTATCTATCTATCTATCTATCTATCTATCTATCTATCTATCCAGACATCCAGACATTTATCTATCTATCTATCTATCTATCTATCTATCTATCTATCTATCTATCTATCTATCTATCTATCTATCTATCCAGACAACCAGACATGTATCTATCTATCTATCTATCTATCTATCTATCTATCTATCTATCTATCTATCTATCTATCTATCTATCTATCTATCTATCTATCTATCTATCTACCTATCCAGATATCCAGACATTTATATATCTATCTATCTATTTATCTATCTATCTATCTATCTATCTATCTATCTATCTATCTATCTATCTATCCAGATATCCAGACATTTATGTATGTATCTATCTATCTATCTATCTATCTATCTATCTATCTATCTATCTATCTATCCATCCTGACGTCTATCTATCATCTATCTATCTATCTATCTATCTATCTATCTATCTATCCATCCTGACGTCTATCTATCTATCTATCTATCTATCCAGATATCCAGACATTTATGTATGTATCTATCTATCTATCTATCTATCTATCTATCTATCTATCTATCTATCTATCTATCTATCCATCCTGACGTCTATCTATCATCTATCTATCTATCTATCTATCTATCTATCTATCTATCCATCCTGACGTCTATCTATCTATCTATCTATCTATCTATCTATCTATCTATCTATCTATCTATCTATCTATCTATCTATCTATCTATCTATCCAGACATCCAGACATGTATCTATCTATCTATCTATCTATCTATCTATCTATCTATCTATCTATCTATCTATCTATCCAGACATCCAGACATTTATGTATGTATGTATGTATGTATGTATGTATGTATCTATCTATCTATCTATCTATCTATCTATCTATCTATCTATCTATCTATCCAGACATCCAGACATGTATCTATCTATCTATCTATCTATCTATCTATCCAGACATCCAGACATGTATCTATCTATCTATCTATCTATCTATCTATCTATCTATCTATCTATCTATCTATCTATCTATCCAGACATCCAGACATTTATGTATCTATCTATCTATCTATCTATCCAGACATCCAGACATGTATCTATCTATCTATCTATCTATCTATCTATCTATCTATCTATCTATCTATCTATCTATCTATCTATCTATCTATCTATCCAGACATCCAGACATGTATCTATCTATCTATCTATCTATCTATCTATCTATCTATCTATCTATCTATCTATCTATCTATCCAGACATCCAGACATGTATCTATCTATCTATCTATCTATCTATCTATCTATCTATCCATCCTGACGTCTATCTGTCATCTATCTATCTATCTATCTATCTATCTATCTATCTGTCTATACATCCTGACGTCTATCTATCTATCTATCTATCTATCTATCTATCTATCTATCTATCTATCTATCTATCTATCATCTATCTATCTATCTATATATCTATCTATCTATCCAGATATCCAGACATTTATGTATCTATCTATCTATCGATCTATCTATCTATCTATCTATCTATCTATCTATCTATCCAGACATCCAGACATGTATCTATCTATCTATCTATCTATCTATCTATCTATCTATCTATCTATCTATCTATCTATCTATCTATCTATCTATCTATCTATCTATCCAGACATCCAGATATTTATGTATGTATGTATGTATGTATGTATGTATGTATGTATCTATCTATCTATCTATCTATCTATCTATCTATCTATCTATCTATCTATCTATCATCTATCTATATATCTATCTATCTATCCAGATATCCAGACATTTATGTATCTATCGATCTATCTATCTATCTATCTATCTATCTATCTATCTATCTATCTATCTATCTATCTATCTATCTATCTATCCAGACATCCAGACATGTATCTATCTATCTATCTATCTATCTATCTATCTATCTATCTATCTATCTATCTATCTATCTATCTATCTATCTATCTATCTATCTATCCAGACATCCAGACATTTATCTATCTATCTATCTATCTATCTATCTATCTATCTATCTATCTATCTATCTATCTATCTATCTATCTATCTATCTATCTATCCAGACAACCAGACATGTATCTATCTATCTATCTATCTATCTATCTATCTATCTATCTATCTATCTATCTATCTATCTATCTATCTATCTATCTATCTATCTATCTATCTATCTACCTATCCAGATATCCAGACATTTATATATCTATCTATCTATTTATCTATCTATCTATCTATCTATCTATCTATCTATCTATCTATCTATCCAGATATCCAGACATTTATGTATGTATCTATCTATCTATCTATCTATCTATCTATCTATCTATCTATCTATCTATCCATCCTGACGTCTATCTATCATCTATCTATCTATCTATCTATCTATCTATCTATCTATCCATCCTGACGTCTATCTATCTATCTATCTATCTATCCAGATATCCAGACATTTATGTATGTATCTATCTATCTATCTATCTATCTATCTATCTATCTATCTATCTATCTATCTATCCATCCTGACGTCTATCTATCATCTATCTATCTATCTATCTATCTATCTATCTATCTATCCATCCTGACGTCTATCTATCTATCTATCTATCTATCTATCTATCTATCTATCTATCTATCTATCTATCTATCTATCTATCTATCTATCCAGACATCCAGACATGTATCTATCTATCTATCTATCTATCTATCTATCTATCTATCTATCTATCTATCTATCTATCTATCCAGACATCCAGACATTTATGTATGTATGTATGTATGTATGTATGTATGTATCTATCTATCTATCTATCTATCTATCTATCTATCTATCTATCTATCTATCCAGACATCCAGACATGTATCTATCTATCTATCTATCTATCTATCTATCCAGACATCCAGACATGTATCTATCTATCTATCTATCTATCTATCTATCTATCTATCTATCTATCTATCTATCTATCTATCTATCCAGACATCCAGACATTTATGTATCTATCTATCTATCTATCTATCCAGACATCCAGACATGTATCTATCTATCTATCTATCTATCTATCTATCTATCTATCTATCTATCTATCTATCTATCTATCTATCTATCTATCTATCTATCCAGACATCCAGACATGTATCTATCTATCTATCTATCTATCTATCTATCTATCTATCTATCTATCTATCTATCTATCTATCTATCTATCCAGACATCCAGACATGTATCTATCTATCTATCTATCTATCTATCTATCTATCTATCCATCCTGACGTCTATCTGTCATCTATCTATCTATCTATCTATCTATCTATCTATCTATCTATACATCCTGACGTCTATCTATCTATCTATCTATCTATCTATCTATCTATCTATCTATCTATCATCTATCTATCTATCTATATATCTATCTATCTATCCAGATATCCAGACATTTATGTATCTATCTATCTATCGATCTATCTATCTATCTATCTATCTATCTATCTATCTATCCAGACATCCAGACATGTATCTATCTATCTATCTATCTATCTATCTATCTATCTATCTATCTATCTATCTATCTATCTATCTATCTATCTATCTATCTATCCAGACATCCAGATATTTATGTATGTATGTATGTATGTATGTATGTATGTATGTATCTATCTATCTATCTATCTATCTATCTATCTATCTATCCAGACATCCAGACATGTATCTATCTATCTATCTATCTATCTATCTATCTATCTATCTATCTATCTATCTATCTATCCATCCTGACGTCTATCTATCATCTATCTATCTATCTATCTATCTATCTATCTATCTATCTATCTATACATCCTGACGTCTATCTATCTATCTATCTATCTATCTATCTATCTATCTATCTATCTATCTATCTATCATCTATCTATCTATCTATATATCTATCTATCTATCCAGATATCCAGACATTTATGTATCTATCGATCTATCTATCTATCTATCTATCTATCTATCTATCTATCTATCTATCTATCTATCTATCTATCTATCTATCTATCCAGACATCCAGACATGTATCTATCTATCTATCTATCTATCTATCTATCTATCTATCTATCTATCTATCTATCTATCTATCTATCTATCTATCTATCCAGACATCCAGACATTTATGTATCTATCTATCTATCTATCTATCTATCTATCTATCTATCTATCTATCTATCTATCTATCTATCTATCTATCTATCTATCCAGACATCCAGACATGTATCTATCTATCTATCTATCTATCTATCTATCTATCTATCTATCTATCTATCTATCTATCTATCTATCTATCTATCTATCTATCTATCTATCTACCTATCCAGATATCCAGACATTTATATATCTATCTATCTATTTATCTATCTATCTATCTATCTATCTATCTATCTATCTATCTATCTATCTATCTATCCAGATATCCAGACATTTATGTATGTATCTATCTATCTATCTATCTATCTATCTATCTATCTATCTATCTATCCATCCTGACGTCTATCTATCATCTATCTATCTATCTATCTATCTATCTATCTATCTATCCATCCTGACGTCTATCTATCTATCTATCTATCTATCTATCTATCTATCTATCTATCTATCTATCATCTATCTATCTATCTATATATCTATCTATCTATCCAGATATCCAGACATTTATGTATCTATCTATCTATCTATCTATCTATCTATCTATCTATCTATCTATCTATCTATCTATCTATCTATCCAGACATCCAGACATGTATCTATCTATCTATCTATCTATCTATCTATCTATCTATCTATCTATCTATCTATCTATCTATCTATCTATCTATCCAGACATCCAGACATTTATGTATGTATGTATGTATGTATGTATGTATGTATGTATGTATGTATGTATGTATGTATCTATCTATCTATCTATCTATCTATCTATCTATCTATCTATCTATCTATCTATCTATCTATCCAGACATCCAGACATGTATCTATCTATCTATCTATCTATCTATCTATCCAGACATCCAGACATGTATCTATCTATCTATCTATCTATCTATCTATCTATCTATCTATCTATCTATCTATCTATCTATCTATCTATCCAGACATCCAGATATTTATGTATCTATCTATCTATCTATCTATCCAGACATCCAGACATGTATCTATCTATCTATCTATCTATCTATCTATCTATCTATCTATCTATCTATCTATCTATCTATCTATCTATCTATCTATCTATCCAGACATCCAGACATGTATCTATCTATCTATCTATCTATCTATCTATCTATCTATCTATCTATCTATCTATCTATCTATCTATCTATCTATCTATCCAGACATCCAGACATGTATCTATCTATCTATCTATCTATCTATCTATCTATCTATCTATCTATCTATCCATCCTGACGTCTATCTATCATCTATCTATCTATCTATCTATCTATCTATCTATCTATCTATACATCCTGACGTCTATCTATCTATCTATCTATCTATCTATCTATCTATCTATCTATCATCTATCTATCTATCTATCTATCTATCTATCCAGATATCCAGACATTTATGTATCTATCTATCGATCTATCTATCTATCGATCTATCTATCTATCTATCTATCTATCTATCTATCTATCTATCTATCTATCTATCTATCTATCTATCCAGACATCCAGACATGTATCTATCTATCTATCTATCTATCTATCTATCTATCTATCTATCTATCTATCTATCTATCTATCTATCTATCTATCTATCCAGACATCCAGACATGTATCTATCTATCTATCTATCTATCTATCTATCTATCTATCTATCTATCTATCTATCTATCTATCTATCTATCTATCTATCTATCCAGACATCCAGACATGTATCTATCTATCTATCTATCTATCTATCTATCTATCTATCTATCTATCTATCTATCTATCCATCCTGACGTCTATCTATCATCTATCTATCTATCTATCTATCTATCTATCTATCTATACATCCTGACGTCTATCTATCTATCTATCTATCTATCTATCTATCTATCTATCTATCTATCTATCATCTATCTATCTATCTATATATCTATCTATCTATCCAGATATCCAGACATTTATGTATCTATCTATCTATCTATCTATCTATCTATCTATCTATCTATCTATCTATCTATCTATCTATCTATCTATCCAGACATCCAGACATGTATCTATCTATCTATCTATCTATCTATCTATCCAGACATCCAGACATGTATCTATCTATCTATCTATCTATCTATCTATCTATCTATCTATCTATCTATCTATCTATCTATCTATCTATCTATCTATCCAGACATCCAGACATTTATGTATCTATCTATCTATCTATCTATCTATCTATCTATCTATCTATCTATCTATCTATCTATCTATCTATCCAGACATGCAGACATTTATGTATGTATGTATGTATGTATGTATGTATGTATGTATGTATGTATGTATGTATGTATCTATCTATCTATCTATCCAGACATCCAGACATGTATCTATCTATCTATCTATCTATCTATCTATCTATCTATCTATCTATCTATCTATCTATCTATCTATCTATCTATCCAGACATCCAGACATGTATCTATCTATCTATCTATCTATCTATCTATCTATCTATCTATCTATCTATCTATCTATCTATCTATCTATCTATCTATCCAGACATCCAGACATCCAGACATGTATCTATCTATCTATCTATCTATCTATCTATCTATCTATCTATCTATCTATCTATCTATCTATCTATCTATCTATCTATCTATCCAGACATCCAGACATTTATGTATGTATGTATGTATGTATGTATGTATGTATGTATCTATCTATCTATCTATCTATCTATCTATCTATCTATCTGTCTGTCTGTCTGTCTGTCTGTCTATCTATCTATCTATCTATCTATCTATCTATCTATCTATCTATCTATCTATCTATCTATCTATCTATCTATCCAGACATCCAGACATTTATGTATCTATCTATCTATCTATCTATCTATCTATCTATCTATCTATCTATCTATCTATCTATCCAGACATCCAGACATGTATCTATCTATCTATCTATCTATCTATCTATCTATCTATCTATCTATCTATCTATCCATCCTGACATCTATCTATCATCTATCTATCTATCTATCTATCTATCTATCTATCTATCCATCCTGACGTCTATCTATCTATCTATCTATCTATCTATCTATCTATCTATCTATCTATCTATCTATCTATCTATCTATCTATCTATCCAGACATCCAGACATGTATCTATCTATCTATCTATCTATCTATCTATCTATCTATCTATCTATCTATCTATCTATCTATCTATCTATCTATCTATCTATCCAGACATCCAGACATTTATGTATGTATGTATGTATGTATGTATCTATCTATCTATCTATCTATCTATCTATCTATCTATCTATCTATCTATCTATCTATCTATCCAGACATCCAGACATGTATCTATCTATCTATCTATCTATATATCTATCTATCTATCTATCTATCTATCTATCTATCTATCTATCTATCTATCTATCTATCCAGACATCCAGACATGTATCTATCTATCTATCTATCTATCTATCTATCTATCTATCTATCTATCTATCTATCTATCTATCTATCTATCTATCCAGACATCCAGACATGTATCTATCTATCTATCTATCTATCTATCTATCTATCTATCTATCTATCTATCTATCTATCTATCCATCCTGACGTCTATCTATCATCTATCTATCTATCTATCTATCTATCTATCTATCTATCTATACATCCTGACGTCTATCTATCTATCTATCTATCTATCTATCTATCTATCTATCTATCTATCTATCATCTATCTATCTATCTATATATCTATCTATCTATCTATCCAGATATCCAGACATTTATGTATCTATCTATCTATCTATCTATCTATCTATCTATCTATCTATCTATCTATCTATCTATCTATCTATCTATCTATCCAGACATCCAGACATGTATCTATCTATCTATCTATCTATCTATCTATCTATCCAGACATCCAGACATTTATGTATGTATGTATGTATGTATGTATGTATGTATGTATGTATCTATCTATCTATCTATCTATCTATCTATCTATCTATCTATCTATCTATCTATCTATCTATCTATCCATCCTGACGTCTATCTATCTATCTATCTATCTATCTATCTATCTATCTATCTATCTATCTATCTATCTATCTATCTATCTATCTATCCAGACATCCAGACATGTATCTATCTATCTATCTATCTATCTATCTATCTATCTATCTATCTATCTATCTATCTATCTATCTATCCAGACATCCAGACATTTATGTATGTATGTATGTATCTATCTATCTATCTATCTATCTATCTATCTATCTATCTATCTATCTATCTATCTATCTATCTATCCAGACATCCAGACATGTATCTATCTATCTATCTATCTATATATCTATCTATCTATCTATCTATCTATCTATCTATCTATCTATCTATCTATCTATCTATCCAGACATCCAGACATGTATCTATCTATCTATCTATCTATCTATCTATCTATCTATCTATCTATCTATCTATCTATCTATCTATCTATCTATCTATCTATCTATCCAGACATCCAGACATGTATCTATCTATCTATCTATCTATCTATCTATCTATCTATCTATCTATCTATCTATCTATCTATCTATCTATCTATCTATCTATCTATCCAGACATCCAGACATTTATGTATGTATGTATGTATGCATCTATCTATCTATCTATCTATCTATCTATCTATCTATCTATCTATCTATCTATCTATCTATCTATCTATCCAGACATCCAGACATGTATCTATCTATCTATCTATCTATCTATCTATCTATCTATCTATCTATCTATCTATCTATCTATCTATCTATCTATCTATCTATCTATCCAGACATCCAGACATGTATCTATCTATCTATCTATCTATCTATCTATCTATCTATCTATCTATCTATCTATCTATCTATCTATCTATCTATCTATCTATCCAGACATCCAGACATGTATCTATCTATCTATCTATCTATCTATCTATCTATCTATCTATCTATCTATCTATCTATCTATCTATCTATCTATCCAGACATCCAGACATTTATGTATGTATGTATGTATGTATGTATGTATGTATGTATGTATGTATGTATGTATGTATCTATCTATCTATCTATCTATCTATCTATCTATCTATCTATCTATCTATCTATCTATCCAGACATCCAGACATGTATCTATCTATCTATCTATCTATCTATCTATCCAGACATCCAGACATGTATCTATCTATCTATCTATCTATCTATCTATCTATCTATCTATCTATCTATCTATCTATCTATCTATCTATCCAGACATCCAGATATTTATGTATCTATCTATCTATCTATCTATCCAGACATCCAGACATGTATCTATCTATCTATCTATCTATCTATCTATCTATCTATCTATCTATCTATCTATCTATCTATCTATCTATCTATCTATCTATCCAGACATCCAGACATGTATCTATCTATCTATCTATCTATCTATCTATCTATCTATCTATCTATCTATCTATCTATCTATCTATCTATCTATCTATCTATCTATCCAGACATCCAGACATGTATCTATCTATCTATCTATCTATCTATCTATCTATCTATCTATCTATCTATCCATCCTGACGTCTATCTATCATCTATCTATCTATCTATCTATCTATCTATCTATCTATCTATACATCCTGACGTCTATCTATCTATCTATCTATCTATCTATCTATCTATCTATCTATCATCTATCTATCTATCTATCTATCTATCTATCTATCCAGATATCCAGACATTTATGTATCTATCTATCGATCTATCTATCTATCTATCTATCTATCTATCTATCTATCTATCTATCTATCTATCTATCTATCTATCTATCTATCCAGACATCCAGACATGTATCTATCTATCTATCTATCTATCTATCTATCTATCTATCTATCTATCTATCTATCTATCTATCTATCTATCTATCTATCCAGACATCCAGACATGTATCTATCTATCTATCTATCTATCTATCTATCTATCTATCTATCTATCTATCTATCTATCTATCTATCTATCTATCTATCTATCCAGACATCCAGACATGTATCTATCTATCTATCTATCTATCTATCTATCTATCTATCTATCTATCTATCTATCCATCCTGACGTCTATCTATCATCTATCTATCTATCTATCTATCTATCTATCTATCTATACATCCTGACGTCTATCTATCTATCTATCTATCTATCTATCTATCTATCTATCTATCTATCTATCATCTATCTATCTATCTATATATCTATCTATCTATCCAGATATCCAGACATTTATGTATCTATCTATCTATCTATCTATCTATCTATCTATCTATCTATCTATCTATCTATCTATCTATCTATCCAGACATCCAGACATGTATCTATCTATCTATCTATCTATCTATCTATCCAGACATCCAGACATGTATCTATCTATCTATCTATCTATCTATCTATCTATCTATCTATCTATCTATCTATCTATCTATCTATCTATCTATCCAGACATCCAGACATTTATGTATCTATCTATCTATCTATCTATCTATCTATCTATCTATCTATCTATCTATCTATCTATCTATCCAGACATGCAGACATTTATGTATGTATGTATGTATGTATGTATGTATGTATGTATGTATGTAGTATGTATGTATCTATCTATCTATCTATCCAGACATCCAGACATGTATCTATCTATCTATCTATCTATCTATCTATCTATCTATCTATCTATCTATCTATCTATCTATCTATCTATCTATCTATCTATCTATCTATCTATCCAGACATCCAGACATGTATCTATCTATCTATCTATCTATCTATCTATCTATCTATCTATCTATCTATCTATCTATCTATCTATCTATCTATCTATCTATCTATCCAGACATCCAGACATCCAGACATGTATCTATCTATCTATCTATCTATCTATCTATCTATCTATCTATCTATCTATCTATCTATCTATCTATCTATCTATCCAGACATCCAGACATTTATGTATGTATGTATGTATGTATGTATGTATGTATGTATCTATCTATCTATCTATCTATCTATCTATCTATCTATCTGTCTGTCTGTCTGTCTGTCTGTCTATCTATCTATCTATCTATCTATCTATCTATCTATCTATCTATCTATCTATCCAGACATCCAGACATTTATGTATCTATCTATCTATCTATCTATCTATCTATCTATCTATCTATCTATCTATCTATCTATCTATCTATCCAGACATCCAGACATGTATCTATCTATCTATCTATCTATCTATCTATCTATCTATCTATCTATCTATCTATCTATCTATCCATCCTGACATCTATCTATCATCTATCTATCTATCTATCTATCTATCTATCTATCTATCCATCCTGACGTCTATCTATCTATCTATCTATCTATCTATCTATCTATCTATCTATCTATCTATCTATCTATCTATCTATCTATCTATCTATCCAGACATCCAGACATGTATCTATCTATCTATCTATCTATCTATCTATCTATCTATCTATCTATCTATCTATCTATCTATCTATCTATCCAGACATCCAGACATTTATGTATGTATGTATGTATGTATGTATCTATCTATCTATCTATCTATCTATCTATCTATCTATCTATCTATCTATCTATCTATCTATCCAGACATCCAGACATGTATCTATCTATCTATCTATCTATATATCTATCTATCTATCTATCTATCTATCTATCTATCTATCTATCTATCTATCTATCCAGACATCCAGACATGTATCTATCTATCTATCTATCTATCTATCTATCTATCTATCTATCTATCTATCTATCTATCTATCTATCTATCTATCTATCTATCTATCCAGACATCCAGACATGTATCTATCTATCTATCTATCTATCTATCTATCTATCTATCTATCTATCTATCTATCCATCCTGACGTCTATCTATCATCTATCTATCTATCTATCTATCTATCTATCTATCTATCTATCTATACATCCTGACGTCTATCTATCTATCTATCTATCTATCTATCTATCTATCTATCTATCTATCTATCATCTATCTATCTATCTATATATCTATCTATCTATCTATCCAGATATCCAGACATTTATGTATCTATCTATCTATCTATCTATCTATCTATCTATCTATCTATCTATCTATCTATCTATCTATCTATCTATCCAGACATCCAGACATGTATCTATCTATCTATCTATCTATCTATCTATCTATCCAGACATCCAGACATTTATGTATGTATGTATGTATGTATGTATGTATGTATGTATGTATGTATGTATCTATCTATCTATCTATCTATCTATCTATCTATCTATCTATCTATCTATCTATCTATCCATCCTGACGTCTATCTATCTATCTATCTATCTATCTATCTATCTATCTATCTATCTATCTATCTATCTATCTATCTATCTATCCAGACATCCAGACATGTATCTATCTATCTATCTATCTATCTATCTATCTATCTATCTATCTATCTATCTATCTATCTATCTATCTATCTATCCAGACATCCAGACATTTATGTATGTATGTATGTATGTATCTATCTATCTATCTATCTATCTATCTATCTATCTATCTATCTATCTATCTATCTATCCAGACATCCAGACATGTATCTATCTATCTATCTATCTATATATCTATCTATCTATCTATCTATCTATCTATCTATCTATCTATCTATCTATCTATCTATCCAGACATCCAGACATGTATCTATCTATCTATCTATCTATCTATCTATCTATCTATCTATCTATCTATCTATCTATCTATCTATCTATCTATCTATCTATCTATCTATCTATCTATCTATCCAGACATCCAGACATGTATCTATCTATCTATCTATCTATCTATCTATCTATCTATCTATCTATCTATCTATCTATCTATCTATCTATCTATCTATCTATCTATCCAGACATCCAGACATTTATGTATGTATGTATGTATGCATCTATCTATCTATCTATCTATCTATCTATCTATCTATCTATCTATCTATCTATCTATCTATCTATCTATCTATCCAGACATCCAGACATGTATCTATCTATCTATCTATCTATCTATCTATCTATCTATCTATCTATCTATCTATCTATCTATCTATCTATCTATCTATCCAGACATCCAGACATGTATCTATCTATCTATCTATCTATCTATCTATCTATCTATCTATCTATCTATCTATCTATCTATCTATCTATCTATCTATCTATCTATCCAGACATCCAGACATGTATCTATCTATCTATCTATCTATCTATCTATCTATCTATCTATCTATCTATCTATCTATCTATCTATCTATCTATCTATCTATCCAGACATCCAGCCATTTATGTATCTATCTATCTATCTATCTATCTATCTATCTATCTATCTATCTATCTATCTATCTATCTATCTATCTATCTATCTATCTATCCAGACATCCAGACATGTATCTCTATCTATCTATCTATCTATCTATCTATCTATCTATCTATCTATCTATCTATCTATCTATCCAGACATCCAGACATGTATCTATCTATCTATCTATCTATCTATCTATCTATCTATCTATCTATCTATCTATCTATCTATCTATCTATCTATCTATCTATCTATCTATCCAGACATCCAGACATGTATCTATCTATCTATCTATCTATCTATCTATCTATCTATCTATCTATCTATCTATCTATCTATCTATCTATCTATCTATCCAGACATCCAGACATTTATGTATGTATGTATCTATCTATCTATCTATCTATCTATCTATCTATCTATCTATCTATCTATCTATCTATCTATCTATCTATCTATCTATCCAGACATCCAGACATGTATCTATCTATCTATCTATCTATCTATCTATCTATCTATCTATCTATCTATCTATCTATCTATCTATCTATCTATCTATCTATCCAGACATCCAGACATGTATCTATCTATCTATCTATCTATCTATCTATCTATCTATCTATCTATCTATCTATCTATCTATCTATCTATCTATCTATCCAGACATCCAGACATGTATCTATCTATCTATCTATCTATCTATCTATCTATCTATCTATCTATCTATCTATCTATCTATCTATCTATCCAGACATCCAGCCATTTATGTATCTATCTATCTATCTATCTATCTATCTATCTATCTATCTATCTATCTATCTATCTATCTATCTATCTATCTATCTATCTATCTATCTATCTATCCAGACATCCAGACATGTATCTATCTATCTATCTATCTATCTATCTATCTATCTATCTATCTATCTATCTATCTATCTATCCAGACATCCAGACATTTATGTATGTATGTATGTATGTATGTATGTATGTATGTATCTATCTATCTATCTATCTATCTATCTATCTATCCATCCTGACGTCTATCTATCATCTATCTATCTATCTATCTATCTATCTATCTATCCATCCTGACGTCTATCTATCTATCTATCTATCTATCTATCTATCTATCTATCTATCATCTATCTATCTATCTATATATCTATCTATCTATCCAGATATCCAGACATTTATGTATCTATCTATCTATCTATCTATCTATCTATCTATCTATCTATCTATCTATCTATCTATCTATCCAGACATCCAGACATGTATCTATCTATCTATCTATCTATCTATCTATCTATCTATCTATCTATCTATCTATCTATCTATCTATCTATCTATCTATCTATCTATCCAGACATCCAGCCATTTATCTATCTATCTATCTATCTATCTATCTATCTATCTATCTATCTATCTATCTATCTATCTATCTATCTATCTATCTATCTATCTATCTATCTATCCAGACATCCAGACATGTATCTATCTATCTATCTATCTATCTATCTATCTATCTATCTATCTATCTATCTATCTATCTATCTATCTATCTATCTATCCAGACATCCAGACATGTATCTATCTATCTATCTATCTATCTATCTATCTATCTATCTATCTATCTATCTATCTATCTATCTATCTATCTATCTATCCAGACATCCAGACATGTATCTATCTATCTATCTATCTATCTATCTATCTATCTATCTATCTATCTATCTATCTATCTATCCAGACATCCAGACATTTATGTATGTATGTATGTATGTATGTATGTATGTATCTATCTATCTATCTATCTATCTATCTATCTATCTATCTATCTATCTATCTATCTATCCAGACATCCAGACATGTATCTATCTATCTATCTATCTATCTATCTATCTATCTATCTATCTATCTATCTATCTATCTATCTATCTATCTATCCAGACATCCAGCCATTTATGTATCTATCTATCCAGACATCCAGACATGTATCTATCTATCTATCTATCTATCTATCTATCTATCTATCTATCTATCTATCTATCTATCTATCTATCTATCTATCTATCTATCCAGACAATCAGACATGTATCTATCTATCTATCTATCTATCTATCTATCTATCTATCTATCTATCTATCTATCTATCTATCTATCTATCTATCCAGACATCCAGCCATTTATGTATCTATCTATCTATCTATCTATCTATCTATCTATCTATCTATCTATCTATCTATCTATCTATCTATCTATCTATCTATCTATCTATCTATCTATCCAGACATCCAGACATGTATCTATCTATCTATCTATCTATCTATCTATCTATCTATCTATCTATCTATCTATCTATCTATCTATCTATCTATCTATCCAGACATCCAGACATTTATGTATGTATGTATGTATGTATGTATGTATGTATGTATCTATCTATCTATCTATCTATCTATCTATCTATCTATCTATCCATCCTGACGTCTATCTATCATCTATCTATCTATCTATCTATCTATCTATCCATCCTGACGTCTATCTATCTATCTATCTATCTATCTATCTATCTATCATCTATCTATCTATCTATATATCTATCTATCTATCCAGATATCCAGACATTTATGTATCTATCTATCTATCTATCTATCTATCTATCTATCTATCTATCTATCTATCTATCTATCTATCCAGACATCCAGACATGTATCTATCTATCTATCTATCTATCTATCTATCTATCTATCTATCTATCTATCTATCTATCTATCTATCTATCTATCTATCTATCTATCTATCCAGACATCCAGACATTTATGTATGTATGTATGTATGTATGTATCTATCTATCTATCTATCTATCTATCTATCTATCTATCTATCTATCCAGACATCCAGACATGTATCTATGTATCTATCTATCTATCTATCTATCTATCTATCTATCTATCTATCTATCTATCTATCTATCTATCTATCTATCTATCTATCTATCTATCTATCTATCTATCCAGACATCCAGACATGTATCTATCTATCTATCTATCTATCTATCTATCTATCTATCTATCTATCTATCTATCTATCTATCTATCTATCTATCCAGACATCCAGACATTGTTCTATCTATCTATCTATCTATCTATCTATCTATCTATCTATCTATCTATCTATCTATCTATCTATCTATCTATCCAGACATCCAGACATGTATCTATCTATCTATCTATCTATCTATCTATCTATCTATCTATCTATCTATCTATCTATCTATCTATCTATCCAGACATCCAGACATGTATCTATCTATCTATCTATCTATCTATCTATCTATCTATCTATCTATCTATCTATCTATCTATCTATCTATCTATCCAGACATCCAGACATGTATCTATCTATCTATCTATCTATCTATCTATCTATCTATCTATCTATCTATCTATCTATCTATCTATCTATCTATCTATCTATCCAGACATCCAGACATCTATCTATCTATCTATCTATCTATCTATCTATCTATCTATCTATCTATCTATCTATCTATCTATCTATCTATCCAGACATCCAGACATGTATCTATCTATCTATCTATCTATCTATCTATCTATCTATCTATCTATCTATCTATCTATCTATCTATCTATCTATCTATCTATCTATCTATCTACCTATCCAGATATCCAGACATTTATATATCTATCTATCTATTTATCTATCTATTTATCTATCTATCTATCTATCTATCTATCTATCTATCTATCTATCTATCTATCTATCTATCTATCTATCTATCTATCTATCTATCCAGACATCCAGACATGTATCTATCTATCTATCTATCTATCTATCTATCTATCTATCTATCTATCTATCTATCTATCTATCTATCTATCTATCCAGACATCCAGACATGTATCTATCTATCTATCTATCTATCTATCTATCTATCTATCTATCTATCTATCTATCTATCTATCTATCTATCTATCTATCTATCTATCTATCTATCCAGACATCCAGACATGTATCTATCTATCTATCTATCTATCTATCTATCTATCTATCTATCTATCTATCTATCTATCTATCTATCTATCTATCCAGACATCCAGACATTTATGTATGTATGTATCTATCTATCTATCTATCTATCTATCTATCTATCTATCTATCTATCTATCTATCTATCTATCTATCTATCTATCTATCCAGACATCCAGACATGTATCTATCTATCTATCTATCTATCTATCTATCTATCTATCTATCTATCTATCTATCTATCTATCTATCTATCTATCCAGACATCCAGACATGTATCTATCTATCTATCTATCTATCTATCTATCTATCTATCTATCTATCTATCTATCTATCTATCTATCTATCTATCTATCTATCTATCCAGACATCCAGACATGTATCTATCTATCTATCTATCTATCTATCTATCTATCTATCTATCTATCTATCTATCTATCTATCCAGACATCCAGCCATTTATGTATCTATCTATCTATCTATCTATCTATCTATCTATCTATCTATCTATCTATCTATCTATCTATCTATCTATCTATCTATCTATCTATCTATCCAGACATCCAGACATGTATCTATCTATCTATCTATCTATCTATCTATCTATCTATCTATCTATCTATCTATCTATCTATCTATCCAGACATCCAGACATTTATGTATGTATGTATGTATGTATGTATGTATGTATGTATCTATCTATCTATCTATCTATCTATCTATCTATCCATCCTGACGTCTATCTATCATCTATCTATCTATCTATCTATCTATCTATCCATCCTGACGTCTATCTATCTATCTATCTATCTATCTATCTATCTATCTATCATCTATCTATCTATCTATATATCTATCTATCTATCCAGATATCCAGACATTTATGTATCTATCTATCTATCTATCTATCTATCTATCTATCTATCTATCTATCTATCTATCTATCTATCTATCTATCTATCCAGACATCCAGACATGTATCTATCTATCTATCTATCTATCTATCTATCTATCTATCTATCTATCTATCTATCTATCTATCTATCTATCTATCTATCTATCTATCTATCTATCCAGACATCCAGCCATTTATCTATCTATCTATCTATCTATCTATCTATCTATCTATCTATCTATCTATCTATCTATCTATCTATCTATCTATCTATCTATCTATCCAGACATCCAGACATGTATCTATCTATCTATCTATCTATCTATCTATCTATCTATCTATCTATCTATCTATCTATCTATCTATCTATCTATCTATCTATCCAGACATCCAGACATGTATCTATCTATCTATCTATCTATCTATCTATCTATCTATCTATCTATCTATCTATCTATCTATCTATCCAGACATCCAGACATGTATCTATCTATCTTCTATCTATCTATCTATCTATCTATCCAGACATCCAGACATGTATCTATCTATCTATCTATCTATCTATCTATCTATCTATCTATCTATCTATCTATCTATCTATCTATCTATCTATCTATCTATCCAGACATCCAGACATTTATGTATGTATGTATGTATGTATGTATGTATGTATGTATCTATCTATCTATCTATCTATCTATCTATCTATCTATCTATCTATCTATCTATCTATCTATCCAGACATCCAGACATGTATCTATCTATCTATCTATCTATCTATCTATCTATCTATCTATCTATCTATCTATCTATCTATCTATCCAGACATCCAGCCATTTATGTATCTATCTATCCAGACATCCAGACATGTATCTATCTATCTATCTATCTATCTATCTATCTATCTATCTATCTATCTATCTATCTATCTATCTATCTATCCAGACAATCAGACATGTATCTATCTATCTATCTATCTATCTATCTATCTATCTATCTATCTATCTATCTATCTATCTATCTATCCAGACATCCAGCCATTTATGTATCTATCTATCTATCTATCTATCTATCTATCTATCTATCTATCTATCTATCTATCTATCTATCTATCTATCTATCTATCTATCTATCTATCTATCTATCTATCCAGACATCCAGACATGTATCTATCTATCTATCTATCTATCTATCTATCTATCTATCTATCTATCTATCTATCTATCTATCTATCTATCCAGACATCCAGACATTTATGTATGTATGTATGTATGTATGTATGTATGTATGTATCTATCTATCTATCTATCTATCTATCTATCTATCTATCTATCCATCCTGACGTCTATCTATCATCTATCTATCTATCTATCTATCTATCTATCTATCCATCCTGACGTCTATCTATCTATCTATCTATCTATCTATCTAATCTATCTATCTATATATCTATCTATCTATCCAGATATCCAGACATTTATGATCTATCTATCTATCTATCTATCTATCTATCTATCTATCTATCTATCTATCTATCCAGACATCCAGACATGTATCTATCTATCTATCTAGCTATCTATCTATCTATCTATCTATCTATCTATCTATCTATCTATCTATCTATCTATCTATCTATCCAGACATCCAGACATTTATGTATGTATGTATGTATGTATGTATCTATCTATCTATCTATCTATCTATCTATCTATCTATCTATCCAGACATCCAGACATGTATCTATGTATCTATCTATCTATCTATCTATCTATCTATCTATCTATCTATCTATCTATCTATCTATCTAACTATCTATCTATCTATCTATCCAGACATCCAGACATGTATCTATCTATCTATCTATCTATCTATCTATCTATCTATCTATCTATCTATCTATCTATCTATCTATCTATCTATCTATCTATCTATCCAGACATCCAGACATTGTTCTATCTATCTATCTATCTATCTATCTATCTATCTATCTATCTATCTATCTATCTATCTATCTATCTATCTATCTATCTATCCAGACATCCAGACATGTATCTATCTATCTATCTATCTATCTATCTATCTATCTATCTATCTATCTATCTATCTATCTATCTATCTATCTATCTATCCAGACATCCAGACATGTATCTATCTATCTATCTATCTATCTATCTATCTATCTATCTATCTATCTATCTATCTATCTATCTATCTATCCAGACATCCAGACATGTATCTATCTATCTATCTATCTATCTATCTATCTATCTATCTATCTATCTATCTATCTATCTATCTATCTATCTATCTATCCAGACATCCAGACATCTATCTATCTATCTATCTATCTATCTATCTATCTATCTATCTATCTATCTATCTATCTATCTATCTATCTATCCAGACATCCAGACATGTATCTATCTATCTATCTATCTATCTATCTATCTATCTATCTATCTATCTATCTATCTATCTATCTATCTATCTATCTACCTATCCAGATATCCAGACATTTATATATCTATCTATCTATTATCTATCTATTTATCTATCTATCTATCTATCTATCTATCTATCTATCTATCTATCTATCCAGATATCCAGACATTTATGTATCTATCTATCTATCTATCTATCTATCTATCTATCTATCTATCTATCTATCTATCCATCCTGACGTCTATCTATCATCTATCTATCTATCTATCTATCTATCTATCTATCTATCTATCCATCCTGACGTCTATCTATCTATCTATCTATCTATCTATCTATCTATCTATCTATCTATCATCTATCTATCTATCTATATATCTATCTATCTATCCAGATATCCAGACATTTATCTATCTATCTATCTATCTATCTATCTATCTATCTATCTATCTATCTATCTATCTATCTATCTATCTATCTATCTATCCAGACATCCAGACATGTATCTATCTATCTATCTATCTATCTATCTATCTATCTATCTATCTATCTATCTATCTATCTATCCAGACATCCAGACATTTATGTATGTATGTATGTATGTATGTATGTATGTATGTATGTATGTATCTATCTATCTATCTATCTATCTATCTATCTATCTATCCAGACATCCAGACATGTATCTATCTATCTATCTATCTATCTATCTATCTATCTATCTATCTATCTATCTATCTATCTATCTATCTATCTATCTATCTATCTATCCAGACATCCAGACATGTATCTATCTATCTATCTATCTATCTATCTATCTATCTATCTATCTATCTATCTATCTATCTATCTATCTATCTATCTATCCAGACATCCAGACATGTATCTATCTATCTATCTATCTATCTATCTATCTATCTATCTATCTATCTATCTATCTATCTATCTATCTATCCAGACATCCAGACATTTATGTATCTATCTATCTATCTATTTATCTATCTATCTATCTATCTATCTATCTATCTATCTATCTATCTATCTATCCAGACATCCAGACATGTATCTATCTATCTATCTATCTATCTATCTATCTATCTATCTATCTATCTATCTATCTATCTATCTATCTATCTATCTATCTATCCAGACATCCAGACATGTATCTATCTATCTATCTATCTATCTATCTATCTATCTATCTATCTATCTATCTATCTATCTATCTATCTATCTATCTATCTATCTATCTATCTATCTATCCAGACATCCAGACATGTCTATCTATCTATCTATCTATCTATCTATCTATCTATCTATCTATCTATCTATCTATCTATCTATCTATCTATCTATCTATCCAGACATCCAGACATGTATCTATCTATCTATCTATCTATCTATCTATCTATCTATCTATCTATCTATCTATCTATCTA
>NW_027256974.1:55000-57500 GCF_029215685.1 Pituophis catenifer annectens | reverse complement strand
TCTATCTATCTATCTATCTATCTATCTATCTATCTATCTATCTATCTATCTATCCAGACATCCAGACATTTATGTATGTATGTATGTATGTATGTATGTATGTATGTATGTATGTATCTATCTATCTATCTATCTATCTATCTATCTATCCATCCTGACGTCTATCTATCATCTATCTATCTATCTATCTATCTATCTATCTATCTATCCATCCTGACGTCTATCTATCTATCTATCTATCTATCTATCTATCTATCTATCTATCTATCATCTATCTATCTATCTATATATCTATCTATCTATCCAGATATCCAGACATTTATGTATCTATCTATCTATCTATCTATCTATCTATCTATCTATCTATCTATCTATCTATCTATCTATCTATCTATCTATCTATCTATCCAGACATCCAGACATGTATCTATCTATCTATCTATCTATCTATCGATCTATCTATCTATCTATCTATCTATCTATCTATCTATCTATCTATCTATCCAGACATCCAGACATTTATGTATGTATGTATGTATGTATGTATCTATCTATCTATCTATCTATCTATCTATCTATCTATCTATCTATCTATCCAGACATCCAGACATGTATCTATGTATCTATGTATCTATCTATCTATCTATCTATCTATCTATCTATCTATCTATCTATCTATCTATCTATCTATCTATCTATCTATCTATCCAGACATCCAGACATGTATCTATCTATCTATCTATCTATCTATCTATCTATCTATCTATCTATCTATCTATCTATCTATCTATATATCTATCTATCTATCTATCTATCTATCCAGACATCCAGACATTGTTCTATCTATCTATCTATCTATCTATCTATCTATCTATCTATCTATCTATCTATCTATCTATCTATCTATCTATCCAGACATCCAGACATGTATCTATCTATCTATCTATCTATCTATCTATCTATCTATCTATCTATCTATCTATCTATCCATCCTGACGTCTATCTATCATCTATCTATCTATCTATCTATCTATCTATCTATCTATCCATCCTGACGTCTATCTATCTATCTATCTATCTATCTATCTATCATCTATCTATCTATCTATATATCTATCTATCTATCCAGATATCCAGACATTTATCTATCTATCTATCTATCTATCTATCTATCTATCTATCTATCTATCTATCTATCCAGACATCCAGACATTTATGTATGTATGTATGTATGTATGTATGTATGTATGTATGTATGTATCTATCTATCTATCTATCTATCTATCTATCTATCCATCCTGACGTCTATCTATCATCTATCTATCTATCTATCTATCTATCTATCTATCTATCCATCCTGACGTCTATCTATCTATCTATCTATCTATCTATCTATCTATCTATCTATCTATCATCTATCTATCTATCTATATATCTATCTATCTATCCAGATATCCAGACATTTATGTATCTATCTATCTATCTATCTATCTATCTATCTATCTATCTATCTATCTATCTATCTATCTATCTATCTATCTATCCAGACATCCAGACATGTATCTATCTATCTATCTATCTATCTATCTATCTATCTATCTATCTATCTATCTATCTATCTATCTATCTATCCAGACATCCAGACATTTATGTATGTATGTATGTATGTATGTATCTATCTATCTATCTATCTATCTATCTATCTATCTATCTATCTATCTATCCAGACTTCCAGACATGTATCTATGTATCTATGTATCTATCTATCTATCTATCTATCTATCTATCTATCTATCTATCTATCTATCTATCTATCTATCTATCTATCTATCTATCTATCTATCTATCCAGACATCCAGACATGTATCTATCTATCTATCTATCTATCTATCTATCTATCTATCTATCTATCTATCTATCTATCTATCTATCTATATCTATCTATCTATCTATCTATCTATCCAGACATCCAGACATTGTTCTATCTATCTATCTATCTATCTATCTATCTATCTATCTATCTATCTATCTATCTATCTATCTATCTATCTATCTATCTATCCAGACATCCAGACATGTATCTATCTATCTATCAATCTATCTATCTATCTATCTATCTATCTATCTATCTATCTATCTATCTATCCAGACATCCAGACATGTATCTATCTATCTATCTATCTATCTATCTATCTATCTATCTATCTATCTATCTATCTATCTATCTATCTATCTATCTATCTATCTATCTATCTATCTATCCAGACATCCAGACATGTATCTATCTATCTATCTATCTATCTATCTATCTATCTATCTATCTATCTATCTATCTATCTATCTATCTATCCAGACATCCAGACATCTATCTATCTATCTATCTATCTATCTATCTATCTATCTATCTATCTATCTATCTATCTATCTATCTATCTATCTATCTATCTATCTATCTATCCAGACATCCAGACATGTATCTATCTATCTATCTATCTATCTA
>NW_027256974.1:47500-50000 GCF_029215685.1 Pituophis catenifer annectens | reverse complement strand
CCAGACATCCAGACATGTATCTATCTATCTATCTATCTATCTATCTATCTATCTATCTATCTATCTATCTGTCTGTCTGTCTGTCTGTCTATCTATCTATCTATCTATCTATCCATCCTGACGTCTATCTATCATCTATCTATCTATCTATCTATCTATCTATCTATCTATCCATCCTGACGTCTATCTATCTATCTATCTATCTATCTATCTATCTATCTATCTATCTATCATCTATCTATCTATCTATCTATCTATCTATCTATCTATCCAGACATCCAGACATTGTTCTATCTATCTATCTATCTATCTATCTATCTATCTATCTATCTATCTATCTATCTATCTATCCAGACATCCAGACATGTATCTATCTATCTATCTATCTATCTATCTATCTATCTATCTATCTATCTATCTATCTATCTATCTATCTATCTATCTATCCAGACATCCAGACATGTATCTATCTATCTATCTATCTATCTATCTATCTATCTATCTATCTATCTATCTATCTATCTATCTATCTATCTATCTATCCAGACATCCAGACATGTATCTATCTATCGATCTATCTATCTATCTATCTATCTATCTATCTATCTATCTATCTATCTATCTATCTATCTATCTATCTATCTATCTATCCAGACATCCAGACATCTATCTATCTATCTATCTATCTATCTATCTATCTATCTATCTATCTATCTATCTATCTATCTATCTATCTATCTATCTATCCAGACATCCAGACATGTATCTATCTCTATCTATCTATCTATCTATCTATCTATCTATCTATCTATCTATCTATCTATCTATCTATCTATCTATCTATCTATCTATCTATCTATCTATCTATCTACCTATCCAGATATCCAGACATTTATATATCTATCTATCTATTTATCTATCTATTTATCTATCTATCTATCTATCTATCTATCTATCTATCTATCTATCTATCTATCCAGATATCCAGACATTTATGTATCTATCTATCTATCTATCTATCTATCTATCTATCTATCTATCTATCTATCTATCTATCTATCCATCCTGACGTCTATCTATCATCTATCTATCTATCTATCTATCTATCTATCTATCCATCCTGACGTCTATCTATCTATCTATCTATCTATTCTATCTATCTATCATCTATCTATCTATCTATATATCTATCTATCTATCCAGATATCCAGACATTTATGTATCTATCTATCTATCTATCTATCTATCTATCTATCTATCTATCTATCTATCTATCTATCTATCTATCTATCTATCCAGACATCCAGACATGTATCTATCTATCTATCTATCTATCTATCTATCTATCTATCTATCTATCTATCTATCTATCTATCTATCTATCCAGACATCCAGACATTTATGTATGTATGTATGTATGTATGTATGTATTGTATGTATGTAATGTATCTATCTATCTATCTATCTATCTATCTATCTATCTATCTATCTATCTATCTATCTATCTATCCAGACATCCAGACATGTATTCTATCTATCTATCTATCTATCTATCTATCTATCTATCTATCTATCTATCTATCTATCTATCTATCTATCTATCTATCCAGACATCCAGACATGTATCTATCTATCTATCTATCTATCTATCTATCTATCTATCTATCTATCTATCTATCTATCTATCTATCTATCTATCTATCTATCTATCTATCTATCTATCTATCTATCCAGACATCCAGACATGTATCTATCTATCTATCTATCTATCTATCTATCTATCTATCTATCTATCTATCTATCTATCTATCTATCTATCTATCCAGACATCCAGACATTTATGTATCTATCTATCTATTTATCTATCTATCTATCTATCTATCTATCTATCTATCTATCTATCTATCTATCCAGACATCCAGACATGTATCTATCTATCTATCTATCTATCTATCTATCTATCTATCTATCTATCTATCTATCTATCTATCTATCTATCTATCTATCTATGTATCTATCCAGACATCCAGACATGTATCTATCTATCTATCTATCTATCTATCTATCTATCTATCTATCTATCTATCTATCTATCTATCTATCTATCTATCCAGACATCCAGACATGTATCTATCTATCTATCTATCTATCTATCTATCTATCTATCTATCTATCTATCTATCTATCTATCTATCTATCTATCTATCTATCCAGACATCCAGACATGTATCTATCTATCTATCTATCTATCTATCTATCTATCTATCTATCTATCTATCTATCTATCTATCTATCTATCTATCTATCTATCTATCAATCTATCTATCTATCTATCTATCTATCTATCCAGACATCCAGACATTTATGTATCTATCTATCTATCTATCTATCTATCTATCTATCTATCTATCTATCTATCTATCTATCTATCTATCTATCTATCTATCCAGACATCCCAGACATGTATCTATCTATCTATCTATCTATCTATCTATCTATC
>NW_027256974.1:42500-45000 GCF_029215685.1 Pituophis catenifer annectens | reverse complement strand
TCTATCTATTTATCTATCTATTTATATATCTGTCTATCTATCTATCTATCTATCTAATCCAGATATCCAGACATTTATGTATCTATCTATCTATCTATCTATCTATCTATCTATCTATCTATCCATCCTGACGTCTATCTATCATCTATCTATCTATCTATCTATCTATCTGATCTATCTATCTATCCATCCTGACGTCTATCTATCTATCTATCTATCTATCTATCTATCTATCTATCTATCTATCTATCTATCAATCTATCTATCTATCTATCTATCTATCTATCCAGACATCCAGACATTTATGTATCTATCTATCTATCTATCTATCTATCTATCTATCTATCTATCTATCTATCTATCTATCTATCTATCTATCTATCCAGACATCCAGACATGTATCTATCTATCTATCTATCTATCTATCTATCTATCTATCTATCTATCTATCTATCTATCTATCTTCTATCTATCTATCCAGACATCCAGACATTTATGTATCTATCTATCTATCTATCTATCTATCTATCTATCTATCTATCTATCTATCTATCTATCTATCTATCTATCTATCTATCTATCTATCTATCCAGACATCCAGACATTTGATCTATCTATCTATCTATCTATCTATCTATCTATCTATCTATCTATCTATCTATCTATCTATCTATCTATCTATCTATCTATCCAGACATCCAGACATGTATCTATCTATCTATCTATCTATCTATCTATCTATCTATCTATCTATCTATCTATCTATCTATCTATCTATCTATCTATCTACCTATCAAGATATCCAGACATTTATATATCTATCTATCTATTTATCTATCTATCTATCTATCTATCTATCTATCTATCTATCTATCTATCTATCTATCTATCTATCTATCCAGATATCCAGACATTTATGTATCTATCTATCTATCTATCTATCTATCTATCTATCTATCTATCTATCTATCTATCTATCTATCTATCTATCTATCCAGACATCCAGACATTTATGTATGTATGTATGTATGTATGTATTTATCTATCTATCTATCTATCTATCTATCTATCTATCTATCTATCTATCTATCTATCTATCTATCTATCTATCCAGACATCCGAGACATGTATCTATGTATCTATCTATCTATCTATCTATCTATCTATCTATCTATCTATCTATCTATCTATCTATCTATCTATCTATCTATCTATCTATCCAGACATCCAGACATGTATCTATCTATCTATCTATCTATCTATCTATCTATCTATCTATCTATCTATCTATCTATCTATCTATCTATCTATCTATCTATCTATCCAGACATCCAGACATTGTTCTATCTATCTATCTATCTATCTATCTATCTATCTATCTATCTATCTATCTATCTATCTATCTATCTATCTATCTATCTATCTATCTATCTATCCAGACATCCAGACATGTATCTATCTATCTATCTATCTATCTATCTATCTATCTATCTATCTATCTATCTATCTATCTATCTATCTATCTATCTATCTATCTATCTATCTATCTATCTATCTATCTATCCAGACATCCAGACATGTATCTATCTATCTATCTATCTATCTATCTATCTATCTATCTATCTATCTATCTATCTATCTATCTATCTATCTATCTATCTATCTATCTACCTATCCAGATATCCAGACATTTATATATCTATCTATCTATTTTATCTATCTATTTATCTATCTATCTATCTATCTATCTATCTATCTATCTATCTATCTATCCAGATATCCAGACATTTATGTATCTATCTATCTATCTATCTATCTATCTATCTATCTATCTATCTATCTATCTATCTATCCATCCTGACGTCTATCTATCATCTATCTATCTATCTATCTATCTATCTATCTATCTATCTATCCATCCTGACGTCTATCTATCTATCTATCTATCTATCTATCTATCTATCTATCTATCTATCTATCATCTATCTATCTATCTATCTATCTATCTATCCAGATATCCAGACATTTATGTATCTATCTATCTATCTATCTATCTATCTATCTATCTATCTATCTATCTATCTAATCTATCTATCTATCTATCTATCCAGACATCCAGACATGTATCTATCTATCTATCTATCTATCTATCTATCTATCTATCTATCTATCTATCTATCTATCTATCTATCTATCTATCTATCTATCTATCTATCCAGACATCCAGACATTTATGTATGTATGTATGTATGTATGTATGTATGTATGTATCTATCTATCTATCTATCTATCTATCTATCTATCTATCTATCTATCTATCTATCTATCCAGACATCCAGACATGTATCTATCTATCTATCTATCTATCTATCTATCTATCTATCTATCTATCTATCTATCTATCTATCTATCTATCTATCTATCTATCTATCTATCCAGACATCCAGACATGTATCTATCTATCTATCTATCTATCTATCTATCTATCTATCTATCTATC
>NW_027256974.1:20000-22500 GCF_029215685.1 Pituophis catenifer annectens | reverse complement strand
GTCTATCTATCTATCTATCTATCTATCTATCTATCTATCTATCTATCTATCTATCTATCATCTATCTATCTATCTATATATCTATCTATCTATCCAGATATCCAGACATTTATGTATCTATCTATCTATCTATCTATCTATCTATCTATCTATCTATCTATCTATCTATCTATCTATCTATCTATCTATCTATCTATCTATCTATCTATCCAGACATCCAGACATGTATCTATCTATCTATCTATCTATCTATCTATCTATCTATCTATCTATCTATCTATCTATCTATCTATCTATCTATCTATCTATCCAGACATCCAGACATGTATCTATCTATCTATCTATCTATCTATCTATCTATCTATCTATCTATCTATCCAGACATCCAGCCATTTATGTATGTATGTATGTATGTATGTATGTATGTATGTATGTATGTATGTATCTATCTATCTATCTATCTATCTATCTATCTATCTATCTATCTATCTATCCAGACATCCAGACATCTATCTATCTATCTATCTATCTATCTATCTATCTATCTATCTATCTATCTATCTATCTATCTATCTATCTATCCAGACATCCAGACATTTATGTATGTATGTATGTATATATGTATGTATGTATCTATCTATCTATCTATCTATCTATCTATCTATCTATCTATCTATCCATCCTGACATCTATCTATCATCTATCTATCTATCTATCTATCTATCTATCTATCTATCTATCTATCCATCCTGACGTCTATCTATCTATCTATCTATCTATCTATCTATCTATCTATCTATCTATCTATCTATCATCTATCTATCTATCTATATATCTATCTATCTATCCAGATATCCAGACATTTATCTATCTATCTATCTATCTATCTATCTATCTATCTATCTATCTATCTATCTATCTATCTATCTATCTATCTATCTATCCAGACATCCAGACATGTATCTATCTATCTATCTATCTATCTATCTATCTATCTATCTATCTATCTATCTATCTATCTATCTATCTATCTATCTATCTATCCAGACATCCAGACATTTATGTATCTATCTATCTATCTATCTATCTATCTATCTATCTATCTATCTATCTATCTATCTATCTATCTATCTATCTATCTATCTATCCAGACATCCAGACATGTATCTATCTATCTATCTATCTATCTATCTATCTATCTATCTATCTATCTATCTATCTATCTATCTATCTATCCAGACATCCAGACATGTATCTATCTATCTATCTATCTATCTATCTATCTATCTATCTATCTATCTATCTATCTATCTATCTATCCAGACATCCAGACATGTATCTATCTATCTATCTATCTATCTATCTATCTATCTATCTATCTATCTATCTATCTATCTATCTATCTATCCAGACATCCAGCCATTTATGTATGTATGTATGTATGTATGTATGTATGTATGTATGTATGTATGTATCTATCTATCTATCTATCTATCTATCTATCTATCTATCTATCTATCTATCCAGACATCCAGACATCTATCTATCTATCTATCTATCTATCTATCTATCTATCTATCTATCTATCTATCTATCTATCTATCTATCTATCTATCCAGACATCCAGACATTTATGTATGTATGTATGTATATATGTATGTATGTATCTATCTATCTATCTATCTATCTATCTATCTATCTATCTATCCATCCTGACATCTATCTATCATCTATCTATCTATCTATCTATCTATCTATCTATCCATCCTGACGTCTATCTATCTATCTATCTATCTATCTATCTATCTATCTATCTATCTATCTATCTATCATCTATCTATCTATCTATATATCTATCTATCTATCCAGATATCCAGACATTTATCTATCTATCTATCTATCTATCTATCTATCTATCTATCTATCTATCTATCTATCTATCTATCTATCTATCTATCTATCTATCTATCTATCTATCCAGACATCCAGACATGTATCTATCTATCTATCTATCTATCTATCTATCTATCTATCTATCTATCTATCTATCTATCTATCTATCCAGACATCCAGACATTTATGTATGTATGTATGTATGTATGTATCTATCTATCTATCTATCTATCTATCTATCTATCTATCTATCTATCTATCTATCTATCTATCTATCTATCTATCTATCTATCCAGACATCCAGACATGTATCTATCTATCTATCTATCTATCTATCTATCTATCTATCTATCTATCTATCTATCTATCTATCTATCCAGACATCCAGACATTTATGTATGTATGTATGTATGTATGTATGTATGTATGTATGTATGTATGTATCTATCTATCTATCTATCTATCTATCTATCTATCTATCTATCTATCTATCTATCTATCTATCTATCCAGACATCCAGACATTTATGTATGTATGTATGTATGTATGTATGTATGTATGTATCTATCTATCTATCTATCTATCTATCTATCTATCTATCTATCCA
>NW_027256974.1:5000-7500 GCF_029215685.1 Pituophis catenifer annectens | reverse complement strand
TATCTATATATCTATCTATCTATCCAGATATCCAGACATTTATGTATCTATCTATCTATCTATCTATCTATCTATCTATCTATCTATCTATCTATCTATCTATCTATCTATCTATCTATCTATCTATCTATCTATCCAGACATCCAGACATGTATCTATCTATCTATCTATCTATCTATCTATCTATCTATCTATCTATCTATCTATCTATCTATCTATCTATCTATCTATCCAGACATCCAGACATGTATCTATCTATCTATCTATCTATCTATCTATCTATCTATCTATCTATCTATCCAGACATCCAGCCATTTATGTATGTATGTATGTATGTATGTATGTATGTATGTATGTATGTATGTATCTATCTATCTATCTATCTATCTATCTATCTATCTATCTATCTATCTATCTATCCAGACATCCAGACATCTATCTATCTATCTATCTATCTATCTATCTATCTATCTATCTATCTATCTATCTATCTATCTATCTATCTATCTATCTATCTATCCAGACATCCAGACATTTATGTATGTATGTATGTATATATGTATGTATGTATCTATCTATCTATCTATCTATCTATCTATCTATCTATCTATCCATCCTGACATCTATCTATCATCTATCTATCTATCTATCTATCTATCTATCTATCTATCTATCTATCCATCCTGACGTCTATCTATCTATCTATCTATCTATCTATCTATCTATCTATCTATCTATCTATCATCTATCTATCTATCTATATATCTATCTATCTATCCAGATATCCAGACATTTATCTATCTATCTATCTATCTATCTATCTATCTATCTATCTATCTATCTATCTATCTATCTATCTATCTATCTATCTATCCAGACATCCAGACATGTATCTATCTATCTATCTATCTATCTATCTATCTATCTATCTATCTATCTATCTATCTATCTATCTATCTATCCAGACATCCAGACATTTATGTATCTATCTATCTATCTATCTATCTATCTATCTATCTATCTATCTATCTATCTATCTATCTATCTATCTATCTATCTATCTATCTATCCAGACATCCAGACATGTATCTATCTATCTATCTATCTATCTATCTATCTATCTATCTATCTATCTATCTATCTATCTATCTATCTATCTATCCAGACATCCAGACATGTATCTATCTATCTATCTATCTATCTATCTATCTATCTATCTATCTATCTACTCTATCTATCTATCTATCTATCTATCCAGACATCCAGACATGTATCTATCTATCTATCTATCTATCTATCTATCTATCTATCTATCTATCTATCTATCTATCTATCTATCTATCCAGACATCCAGCCATTTATGTATGTATGTATGTATGTATGTATGTATGTATGTATGTATGTATGTATCTATCTATCTATCTATCTATCTATCTATCTATCTATCTATCTATCTATCCAGACATCCAGACATCTATCTATCTATCTATCTATCTATCTATCTATCTATCTATCTATCTATCTATCTATCTATCTATCTATCTATCTATCTATCCAGACATCCAGACATTTATGTATGTATGTATGTATATATGTATGTATGTATCTATCTATCTATCTATCTATCTATCTATCTATCTATCTATCCATCCTGACATCTATCTATCATCTATCTATCTATCTATCTATCTATCTATCTATCCATCCTGACGTCTATCTATCTATCTATCTATCTATCTATCTATCTATCTATCTATCTATCTATCATCTATCTATCTATCTATATATCTATCTATCTATCCAGATATCCAGACATTTATCTATCTATCTATCTATCTATCTATCTATCTATCTATCTATCTATCTATCTATCTATCTATCTATCTATCTATCTATCTATCTATCTATCCAGACATCCAGACATGTATCTATCTATCTATCTATCTATCTATCTATCTATCTATCTATCTATCTATCTATCTATCTATCTATCCAGACATCCAGACATTTATGTATGTATGTATGTATGTATCTATCTATCTATCTATCTATCTATCTATCTATCTATCTATCTATCTATCTATCTATCTATCTATCTATCTATCTATCTATCTATCCAGACATCCAGACATGTATCTATCTATCTATCTATCTATCTATCTATCTATCTATCTATCTATCTATCTATCTATCTATCTATCCAGACATCCAGACATTTATGTATGTATGTATGTATGTATGTATGTATGTATGTATGTATGTATCTATCTATCTATCTATCTATCTATCTATCTATCTATCTATCTATCTATCTATCTATCTATCTATCTATCCAGACATCCAGACATTTATGTATGTATGTATGTATGTATGTATGTATGTATGTATCTATCTATCTATCTATCTATCTATCTATCTATCTATCTATCCATCCTGACGTCTATCTATCATCTATCTATCTATCTATCTATCTATCTATCTATCTATCTATCCATCCTGA
>NW_027256973.1:0-117632 GCF_029215685.1 Pituophis catenifer annectens | reverse complement strand
AATTTTTTTGCTCCTGGGCAGTTGTTTTTCTGACCCCGTCATCACGCGTTTTCTTCCTCGGGCAGCAAAAACACTCGATTTTTAAAAACAGCTAATAATAACATTTTTAAGCATGGAATTCCACCCTGAATCACATTCTAGCATCCGTAGTTACATTTGAGTCAAGAAAAATTTTTTTGCTCCTGGGCAGTTTTTTTTCTGACCCCGGGATCACGCGTTTTCTTCCTCGGGCAGCAAAAACACTCGATTTTTAAAAAGAGCTAATAATAACATTTTTAAGCATGGAATTCCACCCCGAATCACATTCTAGCATCCGTTGTTACATTTGAGTCAAAAAATTTTTTTTGCTCCTGGGCAGCTTTTTTTCTGACCCCGGCAACACGCGTTTTCTTCCTCGGGCAGCAAAAACACTAGATTTTTAAAAACAGCTAATAATAACAACTTTAAGCATGGAATTCCACCCCGAATTACATTCTAGCATCCGTTGTTACATTTGAGTCATGAAAAACTTTTTTGCTCCTGGGCAGATTTTTTTATGACCCCGGCATCACGCGTTTTCTTCCTCGGGCAGCAAAAACACTCGATTTTTAAAAACAGCTAATAATAACATTTTTAAGCATGGAATTCCACCCCGAATCACATTCTAGCATCCGTTGTTACATTTGAGTCAAAAAAAATTTTTTGCTCCTGGGCAGCTTTTTTTCTGACCCCGGCAACACACGTTTTCTTCCTCGGGCAGCAAAAACACTAGATTTTTAAAAACAGCTAATAATAACAACTTTAAGCATGGAATTCCACCCCGAATCACATTCTAGCATCCGTTGTTACATTTGAGTCAAAAGAAAATTTTTTGCTCCTGGGCAGTTTTTTTTCTGACCCCGGCATCACGCGTTTTCTTCCTCGGGCAGCAAAAACACTCGATTTTTAAAAACAGCTAATAATAACATTTTTAAGCATGGAATTCCACCCCGAATCACATTCTAGCATCCGTTGTTACATTTGAGTCAAAAGAAAATTTTTTGCTCCTGGGCAGTTTTTTTTCTGACCCCGGCATCACGCGTTTTCTTCCTCGGGCAGCAAAAACACTCGATTTTTAAAAACAGCTAATAATAACATTTTTAAACATGGAATTCCACCCTGAATCACATTCTAGCATCCGTAGTTACATTTGAGTCAAGAAAAATTTTTTTGCTCCTGGGCAGTTTTTTTTCTGACCCCGGGATCACGCGTTTTCTTCCTCGGGCAGCAAAAACACTCGATTTTTAAATCACATTCTAGCATCCGTTGTTACATTTGAGTCAAAAAAATTTTTTTGGTGCTGGGCAGATTTTTTTCTGACCCCGGCATGACGTGTTTTCTTCCTCGGGCAGCAAAAAAACTCGATTTTTAAAAACATCTAATAATAACAACTTTAAGCATGGAATTCCACCCCGAATCACATTCTAGCATCCGTTGTTACATTTGAGTCAAAAATTTTTTTTTGCTCCTGGGCAGCTTTTTTTCTGACCCCGGCATCACGCGTTTTCTTCCTCGGGCAGCAAAAACACTCGATTTTTAAAAACAGCTAATAATAACATTTTTAAGCATGGAATTCCACCCCGAACCACATTCTAGCATCCGTTGTTACATTTGAGTCAAAAAAAATTTTTGGTCCTGGGCAGATTTTTTTCTGACCCCGGCATCACGCGTTTTCTTCCTGGGGCAGCAAAAACACTCGATTTTTAAAAACAGCTAATAATAACATTTTTAAGCATGGAATTCCACCCCGAATCACATTCTAGCATCCGTTGTTACATTTGAGTCAAAAAAAAATTTTTGGTCCTGGGCAGCTTTTTTTCTGACCCCGGCATCACGCGTTTTCTTCCTCGGGCAGCAAAAACACTCGATTTTTAAAAACAGCTAATAATAACATTTTTAAGCATGGAATTCCACCCCGAATCACATTCTAGCATCCGTTGTTACATTTGAGTGAAAAAAATTTTTTTTGCTCCTGGGCAGTTTTTTTTCTGACCCCGGCATCACGCGTTTTCTTCCTCGGGCAGCAAAAACACTCGATTTTTAAAAACAGCTAATAATAACATTTTTAAGCATGGAATTCCACCCCGAATCACATTCTAGCATCCGTTGTTACATTTGAGTCAAATAGATTTTTTTGGTCCTGGTCAGCTTTTTTTCTGACCCCGGCATCACGCGTTTTCTTCCTCGGGCAGCAAAAACACTCGATTTTTAAAAACAGCTAATAATAAAATTTTTAAGCATGGAATTCCAAACCGAACCACATTCTAGCATCCGTTGTTACATTTGAGTCAAAAAAATTTTTTTTGGTCCTGGGCAGATTTTTTTCTGACCCCGGCATCACGCGTTTTCTTCCTCGGGCAGCAAAAAAACTCGATTTTTAAAAACATCTAATAATAGCATTTTTAAGCATGGAATTCCACCCCGAATCACATTCTAGCATCCGTTGTTACATTTGAGTCAAATAGATTTTTTTGGTCCTGGTCAGCTTTTTTTCTGACCCCGGCATCACGCGTTTTCTTCCTCGGGCAGCAAAAACACTCGATTTTTAAAAACAGCTAATAATAAAATTTTTAAGCATGGAATTCCACCCCGAACCACATTCTAGCATCCGTTGTTACATTTGAGTCAAAAAAATTTTTTTGGTCCTGGGCAGTTTTTTTTCTGACCCCTGGATCACGCGTTTTCTTCCTCGGGCAGCAAAAACACTCGATTTTTAAAAACAGCTAATAATAACATTTTTAAACATGGAATTCCACCCTGAATCACATTCTAGCATCCGTAGTTACATTTGAGTCAAAAAAATTTTTTTTGCTCCTGGGCAGCTTTTTTTTCTGACCCCGGCATCACGCGTTTTCTTCCTCGGGCAGCAAAAACACTCGATTTTTAAAAACAGCTAATAATAACATTTTTAAACATGGAATTCCACCCTGAATCACATTCTAGCATCCGTAGTTACATTTGAGTCAAGAAAAATTTTTTTGCTCCTGGGCAGTTTTTTTTCTGACCCCGGGATCACGCGTTTTCTTCCTCGGGCAGCAAAAACACTCGATTTTTAAAAACAGCTAATAATAACATTTTTAAGCATGGAATTCCACCCCGAATCACATTCTAGCATCCGTTGTTACATTTGAGTCAAAAAAAATTTTTTTTGCTCCTGGGCAGCTTTTTTTCTGACCCCGGCATCACGCGTTTTCTTCCTCGGGCAGCAAAAACACTCGATTTTTAAAAAGAGCTAATAATAACATTTTTAAGCATGGAATTCCACCCCGAATCACATTCTAGCATCCGTTGTTACATTTGAGTCAAAAAAATTTTTTTGCTCCTGGGCAGCTTTTTTTCTGACCCCGGCAACACGCGTTTTCTTCCTCGGGCAGCAAAAACACTAGATTTTTAAAAACAGCTAATAATAACAACTTTAAGCATGGAATTCCACCCTGAATTACATTCTAGCATCCGTTGTTACATTTGAGTCAAAAGAAATTTTTTTGCTCCTGGGCAGTTTTTTTTCTGACCCCGGCATCACGCGTTTTCTTCCTCGGGCAGCAAAAACACTCGATTTTTAAAAACAGCTAATAATAATATTTTTATGCATGGAATTCCACCCCGAATCACATTCTAGCATCCGTTGTTACATTTGAGTCAAGAAAAATTTTTTTGCTCCTGGGCAGTTTTTTTTCTGACCCCGTCATCACGCGTTTTCTTCCTCGGGCAGCAAAAACACTCGATTTTTAAAAACAGCTAATAATAACATTTTTAAGCATGGAATTCCACCCTGAATCACATTCTAGCATCCGTAGTTACATTTGAGTCAAGAAAAATTTTTTTGCTCCTGGGCAGTTTTTTTTCTGACCCCGGGATCACGCGTTTTCTTCCTCGGGCAGCAAAAACACTCGATTTTTAAAAAGAGCTAATAATAACATTTTTAAGCATGGAATTCCACCCCGAATCACATTCTAGCATCCGTTGTTACATTTGAGTCAAAAAATTTTTTTTGCTCCTGGGCAGCTTTTTTTCTGACCCCGGCAACACGCGTTTTCTTCCTCGGGCAGCAAAAACACTAGATTTTTAAAAACAGCTAATAATAACAACTTTAAGCATGGAATTCCACCCCGAATTACATTCTAGCATCCGTTGTTACATTTGAGTCATGAAAAACTTTTTTGCTCCTGGGCAGATTTTTTTATGACCCCGGCATCACGCGTTTTCTTCCTCGGGCAGCAAAAACACTCGATTTTTAAAAACAGCTAATAATAACATTTTTAAGCATGGAATTCCACCCCGAATCACATTCTAGCATCCGTTGTTACATTTGAGTCAAAAAAAATTTTTTGCTCCTGGGCAGCTTTTTTTCTGACCCCGGCAACACACGTTTTCTTCCTCGGGCAGCAAAAACACTAGATTTTTAAAAACAGCTAATAATAACAACTTTAAGCATGGAATTCCACCCCGAATCACATTCTAGCATCCGTTGTTACATTTGAGTCAAAAGAAAATTTTTTGCTCCTGGGCAGTTTTTTTTCTGACCCCGGCATCACGCGTTTTCTTCCTCGGGCAGCAAAAACACTCGATTTTTAAAAACAGCTAATAATAACATTTTTAAGCATGGAATTCCACCCCGAATCACATTCTAGCATCCGTTGTTACATTTGAGTCAAAAGAAAATTTTTTGCTCCTGGGCAGTTTTTTTTCTGACCCCGGCATCACGCGTTTTCTTCCTCGGGCAGCAAAAACACTCGATTTTTAAAAACAGCTAATAATAACATTTTTAAACATGGAATTCCACCCTGAATCACATTCTAGCATCCGTAGTTACATTTGAGTCAAGAAAAATTTTTTTGCTCCTGGGCAGTTTTTTTTCTGACCCCGGGATCACGCGTTTTCTTCCTCGGGCAGCAAAAACACTCGATTTTTAAATCACATTCTAGCATCCGTTGTTACATTTGAGTCAAAAAAATTTTTTTGGTGCTGGGCAGATTTTTTTCTGACCCCGGCATGACGTGTTTTCTTCCTCGGGCAGCAAAAAAAACTCGATTTTTAAAAACATCTAATAATAACAACTTTAAGCATGGAATTCCACCCCGAATCACATTCTAGCATCCGTTGTTACATTTGAGTCAAAAAATTTTTTTTGCTCCTGGGCAGCTTTTTTTCTGACCCCGGCATCACGCGTTTTCTTCCTCGGGCAGCAAAAACACTCGATTTTTAAAAACAGCTAATAATAACATTTTTAAGCATGGAATTCCACCCCGAACCACATTCTAGCATCCGTTGTTACATTTGAGTCAAAAAAAATTTTTGGTCCTGGGCAGATTTTTTTCTGACCCCGGCATCACGCGTTTTCTTCCTGGGGCAGCAAAAACACTCGATTTTTAAAAACAGCTAATAATAACATTTTTAAGCATGGAATTCCACCCCGAATCACATTCTAGCATCCGTTGTTACATTTGAGTCAAAAAAAATTTTTTGGTCCTGGGCAGCTTTTTTTCTGACCCCCCGGCATCACGCGTTTTCTTCCTCGGGCAGCAAAAACACTCGATTTTTAAAAACAGCTAATAATAACATTTTTAAGCATGGAATTCCACCCCGAATCACATTCTAGCATCCGTTGTTACATTTGAGTGAAAAAAATTTTTTTGCTCCTGGGCAGTTTTTTTTCTGACCCCGGCATCACGCGTTTTCTTCCTCGGAGCAGCAAAAACACTCGATTTTTAAAAACAGCTAATAATAACATTTTTAAGCATGGAATTCCACCCCGAATCACATTCTAGCATCCGTTGTTACATTTGAGTCAAATAGATTTTTTTGGTCCTGGTCAGCTTTTTTTCTGACCCCGGCATCACGCGTTTTCTTCCTCGGGCAGCAAAAACACTCGATTTTTAAAAACAGCTAATAATAAAATTTTTAAGCATGGAATTCCAAACCGAACCACATTCTAGCATCCGTTGTTACATTTGAGTCAAAAAAATTTTTTTTGGTCCTGGGCAGATTTTTTTCTGACCCCGGCATCACGCGTTTTCTTCCTCGGGCAGCAAAAAAACTCGATTTTTAAAAACATCTAATAATAGCATTTTTAAGCATGGAATTCCACCCCGAATCACATTCTAGCATCCGTTGTTACATTTGAGTCAAATAGATTTTTTTGGTCCTGGTCAGCTTTTTTTCTGACCCCGGCATCACGCGTTTTCTTCCTCGGGCAGCAAAAAACACTCGATTTTTAAAAACAGCTAATAATAAAATTTTTAAGCATGGAATTCCACCCCGAACCACATTCTAGCATCCGTTGTTACATTTGAGTCAAAAAAATTTTTTTGGTCCTGGGCAGTTTTTTTTCTGACCCCTGGGATCACGCGTTTTCTTCCTCGGGCAGCAAAAACACTCGATTTTTAAAAACAGCTAATAATAACATTTTTAAACATGGAATTCCACCCTGAATCACATTCTAGCATCCGTAGTTACATTTGAGTCAAAAAAATTTTTTTTGCTCCTGGGCAGCTTTTTTTTCTGACCCCGGCATCACGCGTTTTCTTCCTCGGGCAGCAAAAACACTCGATTTTTAAAAACAGCTAATAATAACATTTTTAAACATGGAATTCCACCCTGAATCACATTCTAGCATCCGTAGTTACATTTGAGTCAAGAAAAATTTTTTTGCTCCTGGGCAGTTTTTTTTTCTGACCCCGGGATCACGCGTTTTCTTCCTCGGGCAGCAAAAACACTCGATTTTTAAAAACAGCTAATAATAACATTTTTAAGCATGGAATTCCACCCCGAATCACATTCTAGCATCCGTTGTTACATTTGAGTCAAAAAAATTTTTTTTGCTCCTGGGCAGCTTTTTTTCTGACCCCGGCATCACGCGTTTTCTTCCTCGGGCAGCAAAAACACTCGATTTTTAAAAAGAGCTAATAATAACATTTTTAAGCATGGAATTCCACCCCGAATCACATTCTAGCATCCGTTGTTACATTTGAGTCAAAAAAATTTTTTTGCTCCTGGGCAGCTTTTTTTCTGACCCCGGCAACACGCGTTTTCTTCCTCGGGCAGCAAAAACACTAGATTTTTAAAAACAGCTAATAATAACAACTTTAAGCATGGAATTCCACCCTGAATTACATTCTAGCATCCGTTGTTACATTTGAGTCAAAAGAAATTTTTTTGCTCCTGGGCAGTTTTTTTTCTGACCCCGGCATCACGCGTTTTCTTCCTCGGGCAGCAAAAACACTCGATTTTTAAAAACAGCTAATAATAATATTTTTATGCATGGAATTCCACCCCGAATCACATTCTAGCATCCGTTGTTACATTTGAGTCAAGAAAAATTTTTTTGCTCCTGGGCAGTTTTTTTTCTGACCCCGTCATCACGCGTTTTCTTCCTCGGGCAGCAAAAACACTCGATTTTTAAAAACAGCTAATAATAACATTTTTAAGCATGGAATTCCACCCTGAATCACATTCTAGCATCCGTAGTTACATTTGAGTCAAGAAAAATTTTTTTGCTCCTGGGCAGTTTTTTTTCTGACCCCGGGATCACGCGTTTTCTTCCTCGGGCAGCAAAAACACTCGATTTTTAAAAAGAGCTAATAATAACATTTTTAAGCATGGAATTCCACCCCGAATCACATTCTAGCATCCGTTGTTACATTTGAGTCAAAAAATTTTTTTTGCTCCTGGGCAGCTTTTTTTCTGACCCCGGCAACACGCGTTTTCTTCCTCGGGCAGCAAAAACACTAGATTTTTAAAAACAGCTAATAATAACAACTTTAAGCATGGAATTCCACCCCGAATTACATTCTAGCATCCGTTGTTACATTTGAGTCATGAAAAACTTTTTTGCTCCTGGGCAGATTTTTTTATGACCCCGGCATCACGCGTTTTCTTCCTCGGGCAGCAAAAACACTCGATTTTTAAAAACAGCTAATAATAACATTTTTAAGCATGGAATTCCACCCCGAATCACATTCTAGCATCCGTTGTTACATTTGAGTCAAAAAAATTTTTTTGCTCCTGGGCAGCTTTTTTTCTGACCCCCGGCAACACACGTTTTCTTCCTCGGGCAGCAAAAACACTAGATTTTTAAAAACAGCTAATAATAACAACTTTAAGCATGGAATTCCACCCCGAATCACATTCTAGCATCCGTTGTTACATTTGAGTCAAAAGAAAATTTTTTGCTCCTGGGCAGTTTTTTTTCTGACCCCGGCATCACGCGTTTTCTTCCTCGGGCAGCAAAAACACTCGATTTTTAAAAACAGCTAATAATAACATTTTTAAGCATGGAATTCCACCCCGAATCACATTCTAGCATCCGTTGTTACATTTGAGTCAAAAAAAATTTTTGGTCCTGGGCAGATTTTTTTCTGACCCCGGCATCACGCGTTTTCTTCCTGGGGCAGCAAAAACACTCGATTTTTAAAAACAGCTAATAATAACATTTTTAAGCATGGAATTCCACCCCGAATCACATTCTAGCATCCGTTGTTACATTTGAGTCAAAAAAAATTTTTGGTCCTGGGCAGCTTTTTTTCTGACCCCGGCATCACGCGTTTTCTTCCTGGGGCAGCAAAAACACTCGATTTTTAAAAACAGCTAATAATAACATTTTTAAGCATGGAATTCCACCCCGAATCACATTCTAGCATCCGTTGTTACATTTGAGTCAAAAAAAATTTTTTGGTCCTGGGCAGCTTTTTTTCTGACCCCCGGCATCACGCGTTTTCTTCCTCGGGCAGCAAAAACACTCGATTTTTAAAAACAGCTAATAATAACATTTTTAAGCATGGAATTCCACCCCGAATCACATTCTAGCATCCGTTGTTACATTTGAGTGAAAAAAATTTTTTTGCTCCTGGGCAGTTTTTTTTTCTGACCCCGGCATCACGCGTTTTCTTCCTCGGGCAGCAAAAACACTCGATTTTTAAAAACAGCTAATAATAACATTTTTAAGCATGGAATTCCACCCCGAATCACATTCTAGCATCCGTTGTTACATTTGAGTCAAATAGATTTTTTTGGTCCTGGTCAGCTTTTTTTCTGACCCCGGCATTACGCGTTTTCTTCCTCGGGCAGCAAAAACACTCGATTTTTAAAAACAGCTAATAATAAAATTTTTAAGCATGGAATTCCAAACCGAACCACATTCTAGCATTCGTTGTTACATTTGAGTCAAAAAAATTTTTTTTGGTCCTGGGCAGATTTTTTTCTGACCCCGGCATCACGCGTTTTCTTCCTCGGGCAGCAAAAAAACTCGATTTTTAAAAACATCTAATAATAGCATTTTTAAGCATGGAATTCCACCCCGAATCACATTCTAGCATCCGTTGTTACATTTGAGTCAAATAGATTTTTTTGGTCCTGGTCAGCTTTTTTTCTGACCCCGGCATCACGCGTTTTCTTCCTCGGGCAGCAAAAACACTCGATTTTTAAAAACAGCTAATAATAAAATTTTTAAGCATGGAATTCCACCCCGAACCACATTCTAGCATCCGTTGTTACATTTGAGTCAAAAAAATTTTTTTGGTCCTGGGCAGTTTTTTTTCTGACCCCTGGATCACGCGTTTTCTTCCTCGGGCAGCAAAAACACTCGATTTTTAAAAACAGCTAATAATAACATTTTTAAACATGGAATTCCACCCTGAATCACATTCTAGCATCCGTAGTTACATTTGAGTCAAAAAAATTTTTTTTGCTCCTGGGCAGCTTTTTTTCTGACCCCGGCATCACGCGTTTTCTTCCTCGGGCAGCAAAAACACTCGATTTTTAAAAAACAGCTAATAATAACATTTTTAAACATGGAATTCCACCCTGAATCACATTCTAGCATCCGTAGTTACATTTGAGTCAAGAAAAATTTTTTTGCTCCTGGGCAGTTTTTTTTCTGACCCCGGGATCACGCGTTTTCTTCCTCGGGCAGCAAAAACACTCGATTTTTAAAAACAGCTAATAATAACATTTTTAAGCATGGAATTCCACCCCGAATCACATTCTAGCATCCGTTGTTACATTTGAGTCAAAAAAATTTTTTTTGCTCCTGGGCAGCTTTTTTTCTGACCCCGGCATCACGCGTTTTCTTCCTCGGGCAGCAAAAACACTCGATTTTTAAAAAGAGCTAATAATAACATTTTTAAGCATGGAATTCCACCCCGAATCACATTCTAGCATCCGTTGTTACATTTGAGTCAAAAAAATTTTTTTGCTCCTGGGCAGCTTTTTTTCTGACCCCGGCAACACGCGTTTTCTTCCTCGGGCAGCAAAAACACTAGATTTTTAAAAACAGCTAATAATAACAACTTTAAGCATGGAATTCCACCCTGAATTACATTCTAGCATCCGTTGTTACATTTGAGTCAAAAGAAATTTTTTTGCTCCTGGGCAGTTTTTTTTCTGACCCCGGCATCACGCGTTTTCTTCCTCGGGCAGCAAAAACACTCGATTTTTAAAAACAGCTAATAATAATATTTTTATGCATGGAATTCCACCCCGAATCACATTCTAGCATCCGTTGTTACATTTGAGTCAAGAAAAATTTTTTTGCTCCTGGGCAGTTTTTTTTCTGACCCCGGCATCACGCGTTTTCTTCCTCGGGCAGCAAAAACACTCGATTTTTAAAAACAGCTAATAATAACATTTTTAAGCATGGAATTCCACCCTGAATCACATTCTAGCATCCGTAGTTACATTTGAGTCAAGAAAAATTTTTTTGCTCCTGGGCAGTTTTTTTTCTGACCCCGGGATCACGCGTTTTCTTCCTCGGGCAGCAAAAACACTCGATTTTTAAAAAGAGCTAATAATAACATTTTTAAGCATGGAATTCCACCCCGAATCACATTCTAGCATCCGTTGTTACATTTGAGTCAAAAAATTTTTTTTGCTCCTGGGCAGCTTTTTTTCTGACCCCGGCAACACGCGTTTTCTTCCTCGGGCAGCAAAAACACTAGATTTTTAAAAACAGCTAATAATAACAACTTTAAGCATGGAATTCCACCCCGAATTACATTCTAGCATCCGTTGTTACATTTGAGTCATGAAAAACTTTTTTGCTCCTGGGCAGATTTTTTTATGACCCCGGCATCACGCGTTTTCTTCCTCGGGCAGCAAAAACACTCGATTTTTAAAAAGAGCTAATAATAACATTTTTAAGCATGGAATTCCACCCCGAATCACATTCTAGCATCCGTTGTTACATTTGAGTCAAAAAAATTTTTTTGCTCCTGGGCAGATTTTTTTCTGACCCCGGCATCACGCGTTTTCTTCCTCGGGCAGCAAAAACACTCGATTTTTAAAAACAGCTAATAATAACAACTTTAAGCATGGAATTCCACCCCGAATCACATTCTAGCATCCGTTGTTACATTTGAGTCAAAAGAAATTTTTTTGCTCCTGGGCAGTTTTTTTTCTGACCCCGGCATCACGCGTTTTCTTCCTCGGGCAGCAAAAACACTCGATTTTTAAAAACAGCTAATAATAATATTTTTATGCATGGAATTCCACCCCGAATCACATTCTAGCATCCGTTGTTACATTTGAGTCAAGAAAAATTTTTTTGCTCCTGGGCAGTTTTTTTTCTGACCCCGTCATCACGCGTTTTCTTCCTCGGGCAGCAAAAACACTCGATTTTTAAAAACAGCTAATAATAACATTTTTAAGCATGGAATTCCACCCTGAATCACATTCTAGCATCCGTAGTTACATTTGAGTCAAGAAAAATTTTTTTGCTCCTGGGCAGTTTTTTTTCTGACCCCGGGATCACGCGTTTTCTTCCTCGGGCAGCAAAAACACTCGATTTTTAAAAACAGCTAATAATAATATTTTTATGCATGGAATTCCACCCCGAATCACATTCTAGCATCCGTTGTTACATTTGAGTCAAGAAAAATTTTTTTGCTCCTGGGCAGTTTTTTTTCTGACCCCGTCATCACGCGTTTTCTTCCTCGGGCAGCAAAAACACTCGATTTTTAAAAACAGCTAATAATAACATTTTTAAGCATGGAATTCCACCCTGAATCACATTCTAGCATCCGTAGTTACATTTGAGTCAAGAAAAATTTTTTTGCTCCTGGGCAGTTTTTTTTCTGACCCCGGGATCACGCGTTTTCTTCCTCGGGCAGCAAAAACACTCGATTTTTAAAAAGAGCTAATAATAACATTTTTAAGCATGGAATTCCACCCCGAATCACATTCTAGCATCCGTTGTTACATTTGAGTCAAAAAAATTTTTTTGCTCCTGGGCAGCTTTTTTTCTGACCCCGGCAACACGCGTTTTCTTCCTCGGGCAGCAAAAACACTAGATTTTTAAAAACAGCTAATAATAACAACTTTAAGCATGGAATTCCACCCCGAATTACATTCTAGCATCCGTTGTTACATTTGAGTCATGAAAAATTTTTTTGCTCCTGGGCAGATTTTTTTATGACCCCGGCATCACGCGTTTTCTTCCTCGGGCAGCAAAAACACTCGATTTTTAAAAAGAGCTAATAATAACATTTTTAAGCATGGAATTCCACCCCGAATCACATTCTAGCATCCGTTGTTACATTTGAGTCAAAAAAATTTTTTTGCTCCTGGGCAGATTTTTTTCTGACCCCCGGCATCACGCGTTTTCTTCCTCGGGCAGCAAAAACACTCGATTTTTAAAAACAGCTAATAATAACAACTTTAAGCATGGAATTCCACCCCGAATCACATTCTAGCATCCGTTGTTACATTTGAGTCAAAAGAAAATTTTTTGCTCCTGGGCAGTTTTTTTTCTGACCCCGGCATCACGCGTTTTCTTCCTCGGGCAGCAAAAACACTCGATTTTTAAAAAGAGCTAATAATAACATTTTTAAGCATGGAATTCCACCCCGAACTACATTCTAGCATCCGTTGTTACATTTGAATCAAAAAAAATTTTTTTGGTCCTGGGCAGATTTTTTTCTGACCCCGCCATCACGCGTTTTCTTCCTCGGGGAGCAAAAACACTCGATTTTTAAAAACAGCTAATAATAACATTTTTAAGCATGGAATTCCACCCCGAATCACATTCTAGCATCCGTTGTTACATTTGAGTCAAAAAAATTTTTTTGCTCCTGGGCAGTTTTTTTTCTGACCCCGGCATCACGCGTTTTCTTCCTCGGGCAGCAAAAACACTCGATTTTTAAAAACAGCTAATAATAATATTTTTATGCATGGAATTCCACCCCGAATCACATTCTAGCATCCGTTGTTACATTTGAGTCAAGAAAAATTTTTTTGCTCCTGGGCAGTTTTTTTTCTGACCCCGTCATCACGCGTTTTCTTCCTCGGGCAGCAAAAACACTCGATTTTTAAAAACAGCTAATAATAACATTTTTAAGCATGGAATTCCACCCTGAATCACATTCTAGCATCCGTAGTTACATTTGAGTCAAGAAAAATTTTTTTGCTCCTGGGCAGTTTTTTTTCTGACCCCGGGATCACGCGTTTTCTTCCTCGGGCAGCAAAAACACTCGATTTTTAAAAAGAGCTAATAATAACATTTTTAAGCATGGAATTCCACCCCGAATCACATTCTAGCATCCGTTGTTACATTTGAGTCAAAAAAATTTTTTTGCTCCTGGGCAGCTTTTTTTCTGACCCCGGCAACACGCGTTTTCTTCCTCGGGCAGCAAAAACACTAGATTTTTAAAAACAGCTAATAATAACAACTTTAAGCATGGAATTCCACCCCGAATTACATTCTAGCATCCGTTGTTACATTTGAGTCATGAAAAATTTTTTTGCTCCTGGGCAGATTTTTTTATGACCCCGGCATCACGCGTTTTCTTCCTCGGGCAGCAAAAACACTCGATTTTTAAAAAGAGCTAATAATAACATTTTTAAGCATGGAATTCCACCCCGAATCACATTCTACCATCCGTTGTTACATTTGAGTCAAAAAAATTTTTTTGCTCCTGGGCAGATTTTTTTCTGACCCCGGCATCACGCGTTTTCTTCCTCGGGCAGCAAAAACACTCGATTTTTAAAAACAGCTAATAATAACAACTTTAAGCATGGAATTCCACCCCGAATCACATTCTAGCATCCGTTGTTACATTTGAGTCATGAAAAATTTTTTTGCTCCTGGGCAGATTTTTTTATGACCCCGGCATCACGCGTTTTCTTCCTCGGGCAGCAAAAACACTCGATTTTTAAAAAGAGCTAATAATAACATTTTTAAGCATGGAATTCCACCCCGAATCACATTCTAGCATCCGTTGTTACATTTGAGTCAAAAAAATTTTTTTGCTCCTGGGCAGATTTTTTTATGACCCCGGCATCACGCGTTTTCTTCCTCGGGCAGCAAAAACACTCGATTTTTAAAAACAGCTAATAATAATATTTTTATGCATGGAATTCCACCCCGAATCACATTCTAGCATCCGTTGTTACATTTGAGTCATGAAAAATTTTTTTTGCTCCTGGGCAGTTTTTTTTCTGACCCCGGGATCACGCGTTTTCTTCCTCGGGCAGCAAAAACACTCGATTTTTAAAAACAGCTAATAATAACATTTTTAAGCATGGAATTCCACCCTGAATCACATTCTAGCATCCGTAGTTACATTTGAGTCAAGAAAAATTTTTTTGCTCCTGGGCAGTTTTTTTTCTGACCCCGGGATCACGCGTTTTCTTCCTCGGGCAGCAAAAACACTCGATTTTTAAAAACAGCTAATAATAACATTTTTAAGCATGGAATTCCACCCCGAATCACATTCTAGCATCCGTTGTTACATTTGAGTCAAAAAAATTTTTTTTGCTCCTGGGCAGCTTTTTTTCTGACCCCGGCATCACGCGTTTTCTTCCTCGGGCAGCAAAAACACTCGATTTTTAAAAACAGCTAATAATAACAACTTTAAGCATGGAATTCCACCCCGAATCACATTCTAGCATCCGTTGTTACATTTGAGTCAAAAGAAAATTTTTTGCTCCTGGGCAGTTTTTTTTCTGACCCCGGCATCACGCGTTTTCTTCCTCGGGCAGCAAAAACACTCGATTTTTAAAAAGAGCTAATAATAACATTTTTAAGCATGGAATTCCACCCCGAACTACATTCTAGCATCCGTTGTTACATTTGAATCAAAAAAAATTTTTTTGGTCCTGGGCAGATTTTTTTCTGACCCCGCCATCACGCGTTTTCTTCCTCGGGGAGCAAAAACACTCGATTTTTAAAAACAGCTAATAATAACATTTTTAAGCATGGAATTCCACCCCGAATCACATTCTAGCATCCGTTGTTACATTTGAGTCAAAAAAATTTTTTTGCTCCTGGGCAGCTTTTTTTCTGACCCCGGCAACACACGTTTTCTTCCTCGGGCAGCAAAAACACTAGATTTTTAAAAACAGCTAATAATAACAACTTTAAGCATGGAATTCCACCCCGAATCACATTCTAGCATCCGTTGTTACATTTGAGTCAAAAGAAAATTTTTTGCTCTTGGGCAGTTTTTTTTCTGACCCCGGCATCACGCGTTTTCTTCCTCGGGCAGCAAACACACTCGATTTTTAAAAACAGCTAATAATAACATTTTTAAGCATGGAATTCCACCCCGAATCACATTCTAGCATCCGTTGTTACATTTGAGTCAAATAGATTTTTTTGGTCCTGGTCAGCTTTTTTTCTGACCCCGGCATCACGCGTTTTCTTCCTCGGGCAGCAAAAACACTCGATTTTTAAAAACAGCTAATAATAAAATTTTTAAGCATGGAATTCCAAACCGAACCACATTCTAGCATCCGTTGTTACATTTGAGTCAAAAAAATTTTTTTTGGTCCTGGGCAGATTTTTTTCTGACCCCGGCATCACGCGTTTTCTTCCTCGGGCAGCAAAAAACCTCGATTTTTAAAAACATCTAATAATAGCATTTTTAAGCATGGAATTCCACCCCGAATCACATTCTAGCATCCGTTGTTACATTTGAGTCAAAAAAATTTTTTTGCTCCTGGGCAGTTTTTTTTCTGACCCCGGCATCACGCGTTTTCTTCCTCGGGCAGCAAAAACACTCGATTTTTAAAAACAGCTAATAATAACATTTTTAAGCATGGAATTCCACCCCGAATCACATTCTAGCATCCGTTGTTACATTTGAGTCAAATAGATTTTTTTGGTCCTGGTCAGCTTTTTTTCTGACCCCGGCATCACGCGTTTTCTTCCTCGGGCAGCAAAAACACTCGATTTTTAAAAACAGCTAATAATAAAATTTTTAAGCATGGAATTCCAAACCGAACCACATTCTAGCATCCGTTGTTACATTTGAGTCAAAAAAATTTTTTTTGGTCCTGGGCAGATTTTTTTCTGACCCCGGCATCACGCGTTTTCTTCCTCGGGCAGCAAAAAACCTCGATTTTTAAAAACATCTAATAATAGCATTTTTAAGCATGGAATTCCACCCCGAATCACATTCTAGCATCCGTTGTTACATTTGAGTCAAAAAAATTTTTTTGGTCCTGGGCAGTTTTTTTTCTGACCCCGGCATCACGCGTTTTCTTCCTCGGGCAGCAAAAACACTCGATTTTTAAAAACAGCTAATAATAACATTTTTAAACATGGAATTCCACCCTGAATCACATTCTAGCATCCGTAGTTACATTTGAGTCAAAAAAATTTTTTTTGCTCCTGGGCAGCTTTTTTTCTGACCCCGGCATCACGCGTTTTCTTCCTCGGGCAGCAAAAACACTCGATTTTTAAAAACAGCTAATAATAACATTTTTAAACATGGAATTCCACCCTGAATCACATTCTAGCATCCGTAGTTACATTTGAGTCAAGAAAAATTTTTTTGCTCCTCGGCAGTTTTTTTTCTGACCCCGGGATCACGCGTTTTCTTCCTCGGGCAGCAAAAACACTCGATTTTTAAAAACAGCTAATAATAACATTTTTAAGCATGGCATTCCACCCCGAATCACATTCTAGCATCCGTTGTTACATTTGAGTCAAAAAAAATTTTTTTGCTCCTGGGCAGTTTTTTTTCTGACCCCGGGATCACGCGTTTTCTTCCTCGGGCAGCAAAAACACTCGATTTTTAAAAAGAGCTAATAATAACATTTTTAAGCATGGAATTCCACCCCGAATCACATTCTAGCATCCGTTGTTACATTTGAGTCAAAAAAATTTTTTTGCTCCTGGGCAGCTTTTTTTCTGACCCCGGCAACACGCGTTTTCTTCCTCGGGCAGCAAAAACACTAGATTTTTAAAAACAGCTAATAATAACAACTTTAAGCATGGAATTCCACCCCGAATTACATTCTAGCATCCGTTGTTACATTTGAGTCATGAAAAATTTTTTTGCTCCTGGGCAGATTTTTTTATGACCCCGGCATCACGCGTTTTCTTCCTCGGGCAGCAAAAACACTCGATTTTTAAAAAGAGCTAATAATAACATTTTTAAGCATGGAATTCCACCCCGAATCACATTCTACCATCCGTTGTTACATTTGAGTCAAAAAAATTTTTTTGCTCCTGGGCAGATTTTTTTCTGACCCCGGCATCACGCGTTTTCTTCCTCGGGCAGCAAAAACACTCGATTTTTAAAAACAGCTAATAATAACAACTTTAAGCATGGAATTCCACCCCGAATCACATTCTAGCATCCGTTGTTACATTTGAGTCATGAAAAATTTTTTTGCTCCTGGGCAGATTTTTTTATGACCCCGGCATCACGCGTTTTCTTCCTCGGGCAGCAAAAACACTCGATTTTTAAAAAGAGCTAATAATAACATTTTTAAGCATGGAATTCCACCCCGAATCACATTCTAGCATCCGTTGTTACATTTGAGTCAAAAAAATTTTTTTGCTCCTGGGCAGATTTTTTTATGACCCCGGCATCACGCGTTTTCTTCCTCGGGCAGCAAAAACACTCGATTTTTAAAAACAGCTAATAATAATATTTTTATGCATGGAATTCCACCCCGAATCACATTCTAGCATCCGTTGTTACATTTGAGTCATGAAAAATTTTTTTTGCTCCTGGGCAGTTTTTTTTCTGACCCCGGGATCACGCGTTTTCTTCCTCGGGCAGCAAAAACACTCGATTTTTAAAAACAGCTAATAATAACATTTTTAAGCATGGAATTCCACCCTGAATCACATTCTAGCATCCGTAGTTACATTTGAGTCAAGAAAAATTTTTTTGCTCCTGGGCAGTTTTTTTTCTGACCCCGGGATCACGCGTTTTCTTCCTCGGGCAGCAAAAACACTCGATTTTTAAAAACAGCTAATAATAACATTTTTAAGCATGGAATTCCACCCCGAATCACATTCTAGCATCCGTTGTTACATTTGAGTCAAAAAAATTTTTTTTGCTCCTGGGCAGCTTTTTTTCTGACCCCGGCATCACGCGTTTTCTTCCTCGGGCAGCAAAAACACTCGATTTTTAAAAACAGCTAATAATAACAACTTTAAGCATGGAATTCCACCCCGAATCACATTCTAGCATCCGTTGTTACATTTGAGTCAAAAGAAAATTTTTTGCTCCTGGGCAGTTTTTTTTCTGACCCCGGCATCACGCGTTTTCTTCCTCGGGCAGCAAAAACACTCGATTTTTAAAAAGAGCTAATAATAACATTTTTAAGCATGGAATTCCACCCCGAACTACATTCTAGCATCCGTTGTTACATTTGAATCAAAAAAAATTTTTTTGGTCCTGGGCAGATTTTTTTCTGACCCCGCCATCACGCGTTTTCTTCCTCGGGGAGCAAAAACACTCGATTTTTAAAAACAGCTAATAATAACATTTTTAAGCATGGAATTCCACCCCGAATCACATTCTAGCATCCGTTGTTACATTTGAGTCAAAAAAATTTTTTTGCTCCTGGGCAGCTTTTTTTCTGACCCCGGCAACACACGTTTTCTTCCTCGGGCAGCAAAAACACTAGATTTTTAAAAACAGCTAATAATAACAACTTTAAGCATGGAATTCCACCCCGAATCACATTCTAGCATCCGTTGTTACATTTGAGTCAAAAGAAAATTTTTTGCTCTTGGGCAGTTTTTTTTCTGACCCCGGCATCACGCGTTTTCTTCCTCGGGCAGCAAACACACTCGATTTTTAAAAACAGCTAATAATAACATTTTTAAGCATGGAATTCCACCCCGAATCACATTCTAGCATCCGTTGTTACATTTGAGTCAAATAGATTTTTTTGGTCCTGGTCAGCTTTTTTTCTGACCCCGGCATCACGCGTTTTCTTCCTCGGGCAGCAAAAACACTCGATTTTTAAAAACAGCTAATAATAAAATTTTTAAGCATGGAATTCCAAACCGAACCACATTCTAGCATCCGTTGTTACATTTGAGTCAAAAAAATTTTTTTTGGTCCTGGGCAGATTTTTTTCTGACCCCGGCATCACGCGTTTTCTTCCTCGGGCAGCAAAAAACCTCGATTTTTAAAAACATCTAATAATAGCATTTTTAAGCATGGAATTCCACCCCGAATCACATTCTAGCATCCGTTGTTACATTTGAGTCAAAAAAATTTTTTTGCTCCTGGGCAGTTTTTTTTCTGACCCCGGCATCACGCGTTTTCTTCCTCGGGCAGCAAAAACACTCGATTTTTAAAAACAGCTAATAATAACATTTTTAAGCATGGAATTCCACCCCGAATCACATTCTAGCATCCGTTGTTACATTTGAGTCAAATAGATTTTTTTGGTCCTGGTCAGCTTTTTTTCTGACCCCGGCATCACGCGTTTTCTTCCTCGGGCAGCAAAAACACTCGATTTTTAAAAACAGCTAATAATAAAATTTTTAAGCATGGAATTCCAAACCGAACCACATTCTAGCATCCGTTGTTACATTTGAGTCAAAAAAATTTTTTTTGGTCCTGGGCAGATTTTTTTCTGACCCCGGCATCACGCGTTTTCTTCCTCGGGCAGCAAAAAACCTCGATTTTTAAAAACATCTAATAATAGCATTTTTAAGCATGGAATTCCACCCCGAATCACATTCTAGCATCCGTTGTTACATTTGAGTCAAAAAAATTTTTTTGGTCCTGGGCAGTTTTTTTTCTGACCCCGGCATCACGCGTTTTCTTCCTCGGGCAGCAAAAACACTCGATTTTTAAAAACAGCTAATAATAACATTTTTAAACATGGAATTCCACCCTGAATCACATTCTAGCATCCGTAGTTACATTTGAGTCAAAAAAATTTTTTTTGCTCCTGGGCAGCTTTTTTTCTGACCCCGGCATCACGCGTTTTCTTCCTCGGGCAGCAAAAACACTCGATTTTTAAAAACAGCTAATAATAACATTTTTAAACATGGAATTCCACCCTGAATCACATTCTAGCATCCGTAGTTACATTTGAGTCAAGAAAAATTTTTTTGCTCCTCGGCAGTTTTTTTTCTGACCCCGGGATCACGCGTTTTCTTCCTCGGGCAGCAAAAACACTCGATTTTTAAAAACAGCTAATAATAACATTTTTAAGCATGGAATTCCACCCCGAATCACATTCTAGCATCCGTTGTTACATTTGAGTCAAAAAAATTTTTTTTGCTCCTGGGCAGCTTTTTTTCTGACCCCGGCATCACGCGTTTTCTTCCTCGGGCAGCAAAAACACTCGATTTTTAAAAAGAGCTAATAATAACATTTTTAAGCATGGAATTCCACCCCGAATCACATTCTAGCATCCGTTGTTACATTTGAGTCAAAAAAATTTTTTTGCTCCTGGCCAGCTTTTTTTCTGACCCCGGCAACACGCGTTTTCTTCCTCGGGCAGCAAAAACACTAGATTTTTAAAAACAGCTAATAATAACAACTTTAAGCATGGAATTCCACCCCGAATTACATTCTAGCATCCGTTGTTACATTTGAGTCAAAAGAAAATTTTTTGCTCCTGGGCAGTTTTTTTTCTGACCCCGGCATCACGCGTTTTCTTCCTCGGGCAGCAAAAACACTCGATTTTTAAAAACAGCTAATAATAATATTTTTATGCATTGAATTCCACCCCGAATCACATTCCAGCATCCGTTGTTACATTTGAGTCAAGAAAAATTTTTTTGCTCCTGGGCAGTTTTTTTTCTGACCCCGTCATCACGCGTTTTCTTCCTCGGGCAGCAAAAACACTCGATTTTTAAAAACAGCTAATAATAACATTTTTAAGCATGGAATTCCACCCTGAATCACATTCTAGCATCCGTAGTTACATTTGAGTCAAGAAAAATTTTTTTGCTCCTGGGCAGTTTTTTTTCTGACCCCGGGATCACGCGTTTTCTTCCTCGGGCAGCAAAAACACTCGATTTTTAAAAACAGCTAATAATAACATTTTTAAGCATGGAATTCCACCCCGAATCACATTCTAGCATCCGTTGTTACATTTGAGTCAAAAAAAATTTTTTTTGCTCCTGGGCAGCTCTTTTTCTGACCCCGGCATCACGCGTTTTCTTCCTCGGGCAGCAAAAACACTCGATTTTTAAAAACAGCTAATAATAAAATTTTTAAGCATGGAATTCCAAACCGAACCACATTCTAGCATCCGTTGTTACATTTGAGTCAAAAAAATTTTTTTTGGTCCTGGGCAGATTTTTTTCTGACCCCGGCATCACGCGTTTTCTTCCTCGGGCAGCAAAAAACCTCGATTTTTAAAAACATCTAATAATAGCATTTTTAAGCATGGAATTCCACCCCGAATCACATTCTAGCATCCGTTGTTACATTTGAGTCAAAAAAATTTTTTTGCTCCTGGGCAGTTTTTTTTCTGACCCCGGCATCACGCGTTTTCTTCCTCGGGCAGCAAAAACACTCGATTTTTAAAAACAGCTAATAATAACATTTTTAAGCATGGAATTCCACCCCGAATCACATTCTAGCATCCGTTGTTACATTTGAGTCAAATAGATTTTTTTGGTCCTGGTCAGCTTTTTTTCTGACCCCGGCATCACGCGTTTTCTTCCTCGGGCAGCAAAAACACTCGATTTTTAAAAACAGCTAATAATAAAATTTTTAAGCATGGAATTCCAAACCGAACCACATTCTAGCATCCGTTGTTACATTTGAGTCAAAAAAATTTTTTTTGGTCCTGGGCAGATTTTTTTCTGACCCCGGCATCACGCGTTTTCTTCCTCGGGCAGCAAAAAACCTCGATTTTTAAAAACATCTAATAATAGCATTTTTAAGCATGGAATTCCACCCCGAATCACATTCTAGCATCCGTTGTTACATTTGAGTCAAAAAAATTTTTTTGGTCCTGGGCAGTTTTTTTTCTGACCCCGGCATCACGCGTTTTCTTCCTCGGGCAGCAAAAACACTCGATTTTTAAAAACAGCTAATAATAACATTTTTAAACATGGAATTCCACCCTGAATCACATTCTAGCATCCGTAGTTACATTTGAGTCAAAAAAATTTTTTTTGCTCCTGGGCAGCTTTTTTTCTGACCCCGGCATCACGCGTTTTCTTCCTCGGGCAGCAAAAACACTCGATTTTTAAAAACAGCTAATAATAACATTTTTAAACATGGAATTCCACCCTGAATCACATTCTAGCATCCGTAGTTACATTTGAGTCAAGAAAAATTTTTTTGCTCCTCGGCAGTTTTTTTTCTGACCCCGGGATCACGCGTTTTCTTCCTCGGGCAGCAAAAACACTCGATTTTTAAAAACAGCTAATAATAACATTTTTAAGCATGGAATTCCACCCTGAATCACATTCTAGCATCCGTAGTTACATTTGAGTCAAGAAAAATTTTTTTGCTCCTGGGCAGTTTTTTTTCTGACCCCGGGATCACGCGTTTTCTTCCTCGGGCAGCAAAAACACTCGATTTTTAAAAACAGCTAATAATAACATTTTTAAGCATGGAATTCCACCCCGAATCACATTCTAGCATCCGTTGTTACATTTGAGTCAAAAAAAATTTTTTTTGCTCCTGGGCAGCTCTTTTTCTGACCCCGGCATCACGCGTTTTCTTCCTCGGGCAGCAAAAACACTCGATTTTTAAAAACAGCTAATAATAAAATTTTTAAGCATGGAATTCCAAACCGAACCACATTCTAGCATCCGTTGTTACATTTGAGTCAAAAAAATTTTTTTTGGTCCTGGGCAGATTTTTTTCTGACCCCGGCATCACGCGTTTTCTTCCTCGGGCAGCAAAAAACCTCGATTTTTAAAAACATCTAATAATAGCATTTTTAAGCATGGAATTCCACCCCGAATCACATTCTAGCATCCGTTGTTACATTTGAGTCAAAAAAATTTTTTTGCTCCTGGGCAGTTTTTTTTCTGACCCCGGCATCACGCGTTTTCTTCCTCGGGCAGCAAAAACACTCGATTTTTAAAAACAGCTAATAATAACATTTTTAAGCATGGAATTCCACCCCGAATCACATTCTAGCATCCGTTGTTACATTTGAGTCAAATAGATTTTTTTGGTCCTGGTCAGCTTTTTTTCTGACCCCGGCATCACGCGTTTTCTTCCTCGGGCAGCAAAAACACTCGATTTTTAAAAACAGCTAATAATAAAATTTTTAAGCATGGAATTCCAAACCGAACCACATTCTAGCATCCGTTGTTACATTTGAGTCAAAAAAATTTTTTTTGGTCCTGGGCAGATTTTTTTCTGACCCCGGCATCACGCGTTTTCTTCCTCGGGCAGCAAAAAACCTCGATTTTTAAAAACATCTAATAATAGCATTTTTAAGCATGGAATTCCACCCCGAATCACATTCTAGCATCCGTTGTTACATTTGAGTCAAAAAAATTTTTTTGGTCCTGGGCAGTTTTTTTTCTGACCCCGGCATCACGCGTTTTCTTCCTCGGGCAGCAAAAACACTCGATTTTTAAAAAAAGCTAATAATAACATTTTTAAACATGGAATTCCACCCTGAATCACATTCTAGCATCCGTAGTTACATTTGAGTCAAAAAAATTTTTTTTGCTCCTGGGCAGCTTTTTTTCTGACCCCGGCATCACGCGTTTTCTTCCTCGGGCAGCAAAAACACTCGATTTTTAAAAACAGCTAATAATAACATTTTTAAACATGGAATTCCACCCTGAATCACATTCTAGCATCCGTAGTTACATTTGAGTCAAGAAAAATTTTTTTGCTCCTCGGCAGTTTTTTTTCTGACCCCGGGATCACGCGTTTTCTTCCTCGGGCAGCAAAAACACTCGATTTTTAAAAACAGCTAATAATAACATTTTTAAGCATGGAATTCCACCCCGAATCACATTCTAGCATCCGTTGTTACATTTGAGTCAAAAAAATTTTTTTTGCTCCTGGGCAGCTTTTTTTCTGACCCCCGGCATCACGCCTTTTCTTCCTCGGGCAGCAAAAACACTCGATTTTTAAAAAGAGCTAATAATAACATTTTTAAGCATGGAATTCCACCCCGAATCACATTCTAGCATCCGTTGTTACATTTGAGTCAAAAAAATTTTTTTGCTCCTGGCCAGCTTTTTTTCTGACCCCGGCAACACGCGTTTTCTTCCTCGGGCAGCAAAAACACTAGATTTTTAAAAACAGCTAATAATAACAACTTTAAGCATGGAATTCCACCCCGAATTACATTCTAGCATCCGTTGTTACATTTGAGTCAAAAGAAAATTTTTTGCTCCTGGGCAGTTTTTTTTCTGACCCCGGCATCACGCGTTTTCTTCCTCGGGCAGCAAAAACACTCGATTTTTAAAAACAGCTAATAATAATATTTTTATGCATTGAATTCCACCCCGAATCACATTCCAGCATCCGTTGTTACATTTGAGTCAAGAAAAATTTTTTTGCTCCTGGGCAGTTTTTTTTCTGACCCCGTCATCACGCGTTTTCTTCCTCGGGCAGCAAAAACACTCGATTTTTAAAAACAGCTAATAATAACATTTTTAAGCATGGAATTCCACCCTGAATCACATTCTAGCATCCGTAGTTACATTTGAGTCAAGAAAAATTTTTTTGCTCCTGGGCAGTTTTTTTTCTGACCCCGGGATCACGCGTTTTCTTCCTCGGGCAGCAAAAACACTCGATTTTTAAAAACAGCTAATAATAACATTTTTAAGCATGGAATTCCACCCCGAATCACATTCTAGCATCCGTTGTTACATTTGAGTCAAAAAAAATTTTTTTTGCTCCTGGGCAGCTCTTTTTCTGACCCCGGCATCACGCGTTTTCTTCCTCGGGCAGCAAAAACACTCGATTTTTAAAAAGAGCTAATAATAACATTTTTAAGCATGGAATTCCACCCCGAATCACATTCTAGCATCCGTTGTTACATTTGAGTCAAAGAAATTTTTTTGCTCCTGGGCAGCTTTTTTTCTGACCCCGGCAACACGCGTTTTCTTCCTCGGGCAGCAAAAACACTAGATTTTTAAAAACAGCTAATAATAACAACTTTAAGCATGGAATTCCACCCCGAATTACATTCTAGCATCCGTTGTTACATTTGAGTCAAAAGAAAATTTTTTGCTCCTGGGCAGTTTTTTTTCTGACCCCGGCATCACGCGTTTTCTTCCTCGGGCAGCAAAAACACTCGATTTTTAAAAACAGCTAATAATAATATTTTTATGCATGGAATTCCACCCCGAATCACATTCTAGCATCCGTTGTTACATTTGAGTCAAGAAAAATTTTTTTGCTCCTGGGCAGTTTTTTTTCTGACCCCGTCATCACGCGTTTTCTTCCTCGGGCAGCAAAAACACTCGATTTTTAAAAACAGCTAATAATAACATTTTTAAGCATGGAATTCCACCCTGAATCACATTCTAGCATCCGTAGTTACATTTGAGTCAAGAAAAATTTTTTTGCTCCTGGGCATTTTTTTTCTGACCCCGGGATCACGCGTTTTCTTCCTCGGGCAGCAAAAACACTCGATTTTTAAAAACAGCTAATAATAACATTTTTAAGCATGGAATTCCACCCCGAATCACATTCTAGCATCCGTTGTTACATTTGAGTCAAAAAAATTTTTTTTGCTCCTGGGCAGCTTTTTTTCTGACCCCGGCATCACGCGTTTTCTTCCTCGGGCAGCAAAAACACTCGATTTTTAAAAAGAGCTAATAATAACATTTTTAAGCATGGAATTCCACCCCGAATCACATTCTAGCATCCGTTGTTACATTTGAGTCAAAAAAATTTTTTTGCTCCTGGGCAGCTTTTTTTCTGACCCCGGCAACACGCGTTTTCTTCCTCGGGCAGCAAAAACACTAGATTTTTAAAAACAGCTAATAATAACAACTTTAAGCATGGAATTCCACCCCGAATTACATTCTAGCATCCGTTGTTACATTTGAGTCAAAAGAAAATTTTTTGCTCCTGGGCAGTTTTTTTTCTGACCCCGGCATCACGCGTTTTCTTCCTCGGGCAGCAAAAACACTCGATTTTTAAAAACAGCTAATAATAATATTTTTATGCATTGAATTCCACCCCGAATCACATTCCAGCATCCGTTGTTACATTTGAGTCAAGAAAAATTTTTTTGCTCCTGGGCAGTTTTTTTTCTGACCCCGTCATCACGCGTTTTCTTCCTCGGGCAGCAAAAACACTCGATTTTTAAAAACAGCTAATAATAACATTTTTAAGCATGGAATTCCACCCTGAATCACATTCTAGCATCCGTAGTTACATTTGAGTCAAGAAAAATTTTTTTGCTCCTGGGCAGTTTTTTTTCTGACCCCGGGATCACGCGTTTTCTTCCTCGGGCAGCAAAAACACTCGATTTTTAAAAACAGCTAATAATAACATTTTTAAGCATGGAATTCCACCCCGAATCACATTCTAGCATCCGTTGTTACATTTGAGTCAAAAAAAATTTTTTTTGCTCCTGGGCAGCTCTTTTTCTGACCCCGGCATCACGCGTTTTCTTCCTCGGGCAGCAAAAACACTCGATTTTTAAAAAGAGCTAATAATAACATTTTTAAGCATGGAATTCCACCCCGAATCACATTCTAGCATCCGTTGTTACATTTGAGTCAAAGAAATTTTTTTGCTCCTGGGCAGCTTTTTTTCTGACCCCGGCAACACGCGTTTTCTTCCTCGGGCAGCAAAAACACTAGATTTTTAAAAACAGCTAATAATAACAACTTTAAGCATGGAATTCCACCCCGAATTACATTCTAGCATCCGTTGTTACATTTGAGTCAAAAGAAAATTTTTTGCTCCTGGGCAGTTTTTTTTCTGACCCCGGCATCACGCGTTTTCTTCCTCGGGCAGCAAAAACACTCGATTTTTAAAAACAGCTAATAATAACACTTTTAAGCATGGAATTCCACCCCGAATCACATTCTAGCATCCGTTGTTACATTTGAGTCAAAAAATTTTTTTTGCTCCTGGGCAGCTTTTTTTCTGACCCCGGCAACACGCGTTTTCTTTCTCGGGCAGCAAAAACACTAGATTTTTAAAAACAGCTAATAATAACAACTTTAAGCATGGAATTCCACCCCGAATTACATTCTAGCATCCGTTGTTACATTTGAGTCAAAAGAAAATTTTTTGCTCCTGGGCAGTTTGTTTTCTGACCCCGGCATCACGCGTTTTCTTCCTCGGGCAGCAAAAACACTCGATTTTTAAAAACAGCTAATAATAATATTTTTATGCATGGAATTCCACCCCGAATCACATTCTAGCATCCGTTGTTACATTTGAGTCAAGAAAATTTTTTTTGCTCCTGGGCAGTTTTTTTTCTGACCCCGTCATCACGCGTTTTCTTCCTCGAGCAGCAAAAACACTCGATTTTTAAAAACAGCTAATAATAACATTTTTAAGCATGGAATTCCACCCTGAATCACATTCTAGCATCCGTAGTTACATTTGAGTCAAGAAAAATTTTTTTGCTCCTGGGCAGTTTTTTTTCTGACCCCGGGATCACGCGTTTTCTTCCTCGGGCAGCAAAAACACTCGATTTTTAAAAACAGCTAATAATAACATTTTTAAGCATGGAATTCCACCCCGAAACACATTCTAGCATCCGTTGTTACATTTGAGTCAAAAAAAATTTTTTGGTCCTGGGCAGTTTTTTTTCTGACCCCGGCATCACGCGTTTTCTTCCTCGGGCAGCAAAAACACTCGATTTTTTAAAACAGCTAATAATAACATTTTTAAGCATGGAATTCCACCCTGAATCACATTCTGGCATCCGTTGTTACATTTGAGTCAAAAAAAATTTTTTTGCTCCTGGGCAGCTTTTTTTCTGACCCCGGCATCACGCGTTTTCTTCCTCGGGCAGCAAAAACACTTGATTTTTAAAAACAGGTAATAATAACAACTTTAAGCATGGAATTCCACCCCGAATCACATTCTAGCATCCGTTGTTACATTTGAGTCAAAAGAAAATTTTTTGCTCCTGGGCAGTTTTTTTTCTGACCCCGGGATCACGCGTTTTCTTCCTCGGGCAGCAAAAACATTCGATTTTTAAAAACAGCTAATAATAACATTTTTAAGCATGGAATTCCACCCCGAATCACATTCTAGCATCCGTTGTTACATTTGACTCAAAAAAAATTTTTTTCCTCCTGGGCAGCTTTTTTTCTGACCCCGGTATCACGCATTTTCTTCATCGGGCAGCAAAAACACTCGATTTTTGAAAACAGCTAATAATAACATTTTTAAGCATGGAATTCCACCCCGAATCACATTCTAGCATCCGTTGTTACATTTCAGTCAAAAAAAATTTTTTTGCTCCTGGGCAGTTTTTTTTCTGACCCCGGCATCATGCGTTTTCTTCCTCGGCAGCAAAAACACTCGATTTTTAAAAACAGCTAATAATAACATTTTTAAGCATGGAATTCCACCCCGAATCACATTCTAGCATCCGTAGTTACATTTGAGTCAAAAAATTTTTTTTGCTCCTGGGCAGTTTTTTTTCTGACCCCGGCATCACGCGTTTTCTTCCTCGGGCAGCAAAAACACTCGATTTTTAAAAACAGCTAATAATAACATTTTTAAGCATGGAATTCCACCCCGAATCACATTCTAGCATCCGTTGTTACATTTGAGTCAAAAAAAATTTTTGGTCCTGGGCATCTTTTTTTCTGACCCCCGGCATCACGCGTTTTCTTCCTCGGGCAGCAAAAACACTCGATTTTTAAAAACAGCTAGTAATAACATTTTTAAGCATGGAATTCCACCCCGAATCACATTCTAGCATCCGTTGTTACATTTGAGTCAAAAAAATTTTTTTGCTCCTGGGCAGCTTTTTTTCTGACCCCGGCAACACGCGTTTTCTTCCTCGGGCAGCAAAAACACTCGATTTTTAAAAACAGCTAATAATAACATTTTTAAGCATGGAATTCCTACCCGAACCACATTCTAGAATCCGTTGTTACATTTGAGTCAAAAAAAATTTTTTTGCTCCTGGGCAGATTTTTTTCTGACCCCGGCATCACGCATTTTTTTCCTCGGACAGCAAAAACACTCGATTTTTCAAAACAGCAAATAATAATATTTTTAAGCATGGAATTCCAACCCGAACCACATTCTAGCATCCGTTGTTACATTTGAGTCAAAAAAAAATTTTTTGCTCCTGGGCAGATTTTTTTCTGACCCCGGCATCACGCGTTTTCTTCCTCGGACAGCAAAAACACTCGATTTTTAAAAACAGCTAATAATAACATTTTTAAGAATGGAATTCCACCACGAACCACATTCTAGCATCCGTTGTTACATTTGAGTCAAAAAAAATTTTTTTGCTCCTGGGCAGCTTTTTTTCTGACCCCGGCATCACGCGTTTTCTTCCTCGGGCAGCAAAAAAACTCGATTTTTAAAAACATCTAATAATAGCATTTTTAAGCATGGAATTCCACCCCGAATCACATTCTAGCATCCGTTGTTACATTTGAGTCAAAAAAATTTTTTTTCCTCCTGGGCAGATTTTTTTCTGACCCCGGCATCACGCGTTTTCTTCCTCGGGCAGCAAAAACACTCGATTTTTAAAAACAGCTAATAATAACATTTTTAAGAATGGAATTCCACCCCGAACCACATTCTAGCATCCGCTGTTACATTTGAGTGAAAAAATTTTTTTTTGCTCCTGGGCAGTTTTTTTTCTGACCCCGGCATCACGCGTTTTCTTCCTCGGGCAGCAAAAACACTCGATTTTTAAAAACAGCTAATAATAATATTTTTATGCATGGAATTCCACCCCGAATCACATTCTAGCATCCGTTGTTACATTTGAGTCAAGAAAAATTTTTTTGCTCCTGGGCAGTTTTTTTTCTGACCCCGGCATCACGCGTTTTCTTCCTCGGGCAGCAAAAACACTTGATTTTTAAAAACAGCTAATAATAACAACTTTAAGCATGGAATTCCACCCCGAATCACATTCTAGCATCCGTTGTTACATTTGAGTCAAAAGAAATTTTTTTGCTCCTGGGCAGCTTTTTTTCTGACCCCGGCATCACGCTTTTTCTTCCTCGGACAGCAAAAACACTCGATTTTTAAAAACAGCTAATAATAACAACTTTAAGCATGGAATTCCACCCCGAATCACATTCTAGCATCCATTGTTACATTTGAGTCAAAAAAATTTTTTTTGCTCCTGGGCAGATTTTTTTCTGACCCCGGCATCAAGCGTTTTCTTCCTCGGGCAGCAAAAACACTCGATTTTTAAAAACAGCTAATAATAACATTTTTAAGCATGGAATTCCACCCCGAATCACATTCTAGCATCCGTTGTTACATTTGAGTCAAAAAAAATTTTTTGGTCCTGGGCAGTTTTTTTTCTGACCCCGGCATCACGCGTTTTCTTCCTCGGGCAGCAAAAACACTCGATTTTTTAAAACAGCTAATAATAACATTTTTAAGCATGGAATTCCACCCTGAATCACATTCTATTATCCATTGTTACATTTGAGTCAAAAAAAATTTTTTTGCTCCTGGGCAGTTTTTTTTCTGACCCCGGGATCACGCGTTTTCTTCCTCGGGCAGCAAAAACACTCGATTTTTTAAAACAGCTAATAATAACATTTTTAAGCATGGAATTCCAACCCGAATCACATTCTAGCATCCTTTGTTACATTTGAGTCAAAAAAATTTTTTTGCTCCTGGGCAGTTTTTTTTCTGACCCCGGCATCACGCGTTTTCTTCCTCGGGCAGCAAAAACATTCGATTTTTAAAAACAGCTAATAATAACATTTTTAAGCATGGAATTCCACCCCGAATCACATTCTAGCATCCGTTGTTACATTTGACTCAAAAAAATTTTTTTTCCTCCTGGGCAGCTTTTTTTCTGACCCCGGTATCACGCATTTTCTTCATCGGGCAGCAAAAACACTCGATTTTTTAAAACAGCTAATAATAACATTTTTAAGCATGGAATTCCACCCCGAATCACATTCTAGCATCCGTTGTTACATTTCAGTCAAAAAAAATTTTTTTGATCCTGGGCAGTTTTTTTTCTGACCCCGGCATCACGCGTTTTCTTCCTCGGGCAGCAAAAACACTCGATTTTTAAAAACAGCTAATAATAACATTTTTAAGCATGGAATTCCACCCCGAATCACATTCTAGCATCCGTTGTTACATTTGAGTCAAAAAAAATTTTTTGCTCCTGGGCAGTTTTTTTTCTGACCCCGGGATCACGCGTTTTCTTCCTCGGGCAGCAAAAACACTCGATTTTTAAAAACAGCTAATAATAACATTTTTAAGCATGGAATTCCACCCCGAATCACATTCTAGCATCCGTTGTTACATTTGAGTCAAAAAAAATTTTTTTTGCTCCTGGGCAGCTCTTTTTCTGACCCCGGCATCACGCGTTTTCTTCCTCGGGCAGCAAAAACACTCGATTTTTAAAAAGAGCTAATAATAACATTTTTAAGCATGGAATTCCACCCCGAATCACATTCTAGCATCCGTTGTTACATTTGAGTCAAAGAAATTTTTTTGCTCCTGGGCAGCTTTTTTTCTGACCCCGGCAACACGCGTTTTCTTCCTCGGGCAGCAAAAACACTAGATTTTTAAAAACAGCTAATAATAACAACTTTAAGCATGGAATTCCACCCCGAATTACATTCTAGCATCCGTTGTTACATTTGAGTCAAAAGAAAATTTTTTGCTCCTGGGCAGTTTTTTTTCTGACCCCGGCATCACGCGTTTTCTTCCTCGGGCAGCAAAAACACTCGATTTTTAAAAACAGCTAATAATAACATTTTTAAGCATGGAATTCCACCCCGAATCACATTCTAGCATCCGTTGTTACATTTGAGTCAAAAAATTTTTTTTGCTCCTGGGCAGCTTTTTTTCTGACCCCGGCAACACGCGTTTTCTTTCTCGGGCAGCAAAAACACTAGATTTTTAAAAACAGCTAATAATAACAACTTTAAGCATGGAATTCCACCCCGAATTACATTCTAGCATCCGTTGTTACATTTGAGTCAAAAGAAAATTTTTTGCTCCTGGGCAGTTTGTTTTCTGACCCCGGCATCACGCGTTTTCTTCCTCGGGCAGCAAAAACACTCGATTTTTAAAAACAGCTAATAATAATATTTTTATGCATGGAATTCCACCCCGAATCACATTCTAGCATCCGTTGTTACATTTGAGTCAAGAAAATTTTTTTTGCTCCTGGGCAGTTTTTTTTCTGACCCCGTCATCACGCGTTTTCTTCCTCGAGCAGCAAAAACACTCGATTTTTAAAAACAGCTAATAATAACATTTTTAAGCATGGAATTCCACCCTGAATCACATTCTAGCATCCGTAGTTACATTTGAGTCAAGAAAAATTTTTTTGCTCCTGGGCAGTTTTTTTTCTGACCCCGGGATCACGCGTTTTCTTCCTCGGGCAGCAAAAACACTCGATTTTTAAAAACAGCTAATAATAACATTTTTAAGCATGGAATTCCACCCCGAAACACATTCTAGCATCCGTTGTTACATTTGAGTCAAAAAAAATTTTTTGGTCCTGGGCAGTTTTTTTTCTGACCCCGGCATCACGCGTTTTCTTCCTCGGGCAGCAAAAACACTCGATTTTTTTAAAACAGCTAATAATAACATTTTTCAGCATGGAATTCCACCCTGAATCACATTCTGGCATCCGTTGTTACATTTGAGTCAAAAAAATTTTTTTTGCTCCTGGGCAGCTTTTTTTCTGACCCCGGCATCACGCGTTTTCTTCCTCGGGCAGCAAAAACACTTGATTTTTAAAAACAGGTAATAATAACAACTTTAAGCATGGAATTCCACCCCGAATCACATTCTAGCATCCGTTGTTACATTTGAGTCAAAAGAAAATTTTTTGCTCCTGGGCAGTTTTTTTTCTGACCCCGGGATCACGCGTTTTCTTCCTCGGGCAGCAAAAACATTCGATTTTTAAAAACAGCTAATAATAACATTTTTAAGCATGGAATTCCACCCCGAATCACATTCTAGCATCCGTTGTTACATTTGACTCAAAAAAAATTTTTTTCCTCCTGGGCAGCTTTTTTTCTGACCCCGGTATCACGCATTTTCTTCATCGGGCAGCAAAAACACTCGATTTTTGAAAACAGCTAATAATAACATTTTTAAGCATGGAATTCCACCCCGAATCACATTCTAGAATCCGTTGTTACATTTGAGTCAAAAAAAATTTTTTTGCTCCTGGGCAGATTTTTTTCTGACCCCGGCATCACGCATTTTTTTCCTCGGACAGCAAAAACACTCGATTTTTCAAAACAGCAAATAATAATATTTTTAAGCATGGAATTCCAACCCGAACCACATTCTAGCATCCGTTGTTACATTTGAGTCAAAAAAAAATTTTTTGCTCCTGGGCAGATTTTTTTCTGACCCCGGCATCACGCGTTTTCTTCCTCGGACAGCAAAAACACTCGATTTTTAAAAACAGCTAATAATAACATTTTTAAGAATGGAATTCCACCACGAACCACATTCTAGCATCCGTTGTTACATTTGAGTCAAAAAAAAATTTTTTGCTCCTGGGCAGCTTTTTTTCTGACCCCGGCATCACGCGTTTTCTTCCTCGGGCAGCAAAAAAACTCGATTTTTAAAAACATCTAATAATAGCATTTTTAAGCATGGAATTCCACCCCGAATCACATTCTAGCATCCGTTGTTACATTTGAGTCAAAAAAATTTTTTTTCCTCCTGGGCAGATTTTTTTCTGACCCCGGCATCACGCGTTTTCTTCCTCGGGCAGCAAAAACACTCGATTTTTAAAAACAGCTAATAATAACATTTTTAAGAATGGAATTCCACCCCGAACCACATTCTAGCATCCGCTGTTACATTTGAGTGAAAAAAATTTTTTTTGCTCCTGGGCAGTTTTTTTTCTGACCCCGGCATCACGCGTTTTCTTCCTCGGGCAGCAAAAACACTCGATTTTTAAAAACAGCTAATAATAATATTTTTATGCATGGAATTCCACCCCGAATCACATTCTAGCATCCGTTGTTACATTTGAGTCAAGAAAAATTTTTTTGCTCCTGGGCAGTTTTTTTTCTGACCCCCGGCATCACGCGTTTTCTTCCTCGGGCAGCAAAAACACTTGATTTTTAAAAACAGCTAATAATAACAACTTTAAGCATGGAATTCCACCCCGAATCACATTCTAGCATCCGTTGTTACATTTGAGTCAAAAGAAATTTTTTTGCTCCTGGGCAGCTTTTTTTCTGACCCCGGCATCACGCTTTTTCTTCCTCGGACAGCAAAAACACTCGATTTTTAAAAACAGCTAATAATAACAACTTTAAGCATGGAATTCCACCCCGAATCACATTCTAGCATCCATTGTTACATTTGAGTCAAAAAAATTTTTTTTGCTCCTGGGCAGATTTTTTTCTGACCCCGGCATCAAGCGTTTTCTTCCTCGGGCAGCAAAAACACTCGATTTTTAAAAACAGCTAATAATAACATTTTTAAGCATGGAATTCCACCCCGAATCACATTCTAGCATCCGTTGTTACATTTGAGTCAAAAAAAATTTTTTGGTCCTGGGCAGTTTTTTTTCTGACCCCGGCATCACGCGTTTTCTTCCTCGGGCAGCAAAAACACTCGATTTTTTAAAACAGCTAATAATAACATTTTTAAGCATGGAATTCCACCCTGAATCACATTCTATTATCCATTGTTACATTTGAGTCAAAAAAAATTTTTTTGCTCCTGGGCAGTTTTTTTTCTGACCCCGGGATCACGCGTTTTCTTCCTCGGGCAGCAAAAACACTCGATTTTTTAAAACAGCTAATAATAACATTTTTAAGCATGGAATTCCAACCCGAATCACATTCTAGCATCCTTTGTTACATTTGAGTCAAAAAATTTTTTTTGCTCCTGGGCAGTTTTTTTTCTGACCCCGGCATCACGCGTTTTCTTCCTCGGGCAGCAAAAACATTCGATTTTTAAAAACAGCTAATAATAACATTTTTAAGCATGGAATTCCACCCCGAATCACATTCTAGCATCCGTTGTTACATTTGACTCAAAAAAATTTTTTTTCCTCCTGGGCAGCTTTTTTTCTGACCCCGGTATCACGCATTTTCTTCATCGGGCAGCAAAAACACTCGATTTTTTAAAACAGCTAATAATAACATTTTTAAGCATGGAATTCCACCCCGAATCACATTCTAGCATCCGTTGTTACATTTCAGTCAAAAAAAATTTTTTTGATCCTGGGCAGTTTTTTTTCTGACCCCGGCATCACGCGTTTTCTTCCTCGGGCAGCAAAAACACTCGATTTTTAAAAACAGCTAATAATAACATTTTTAAGCATGGAATTCCACCCCGAATCACATTCTAGCATCCGTTGTTACATTTGAGTCAAAAAAAATTTTTTGCTCCTGGGCAGTTTTTTTTCTGACCCCGGCATCACGCGTTTTCTTCCTCGGGCAGCAAAAACACTCGATTTTTAAAAACAGCTAATAATAACATTTTTAAGCATGGAATTCCTACCCGAACCACATTCTAGCATCCGTTGTTACATTTGAGTCAAAAAAAATTTTTTTGCTCCTGGGCAGCTTTTTTTCTGACCCCGGCATCACGCGTTTTCTTCCTCGGGCAGCAAAAACACTTGATTTTTAAAAACAGCTAATAATAACAACTTTAAGCATGGAATTCCACCCCGAATCACATTCTAGCATCCGTTGTTACATTTGAGTCAAAAGAAAATTTTTTGCTCCTGGGCAGTTTTTTTTCTGACCCCGGCATCACGCGTTTTCTTCCTCGGGCAGCAAAAACACTCGATTTTTAAAAACAGCTAATAATAACATTTTTAAACATGGAATTCCACCCTGAATCACATTCTAGCATCCGTTGTTACATTTGAGTCAAGAAAAAATTTTTTGCTCCTGGGCAGTTTTTTTTCTGACCCCGGCATCACGCGTTTTCTTCCTCGGGCAGCAAAAACACTCGATTTTTAAAAACAGCTAATAATAACATTTTTAAGCATGGAATTCCACCCCGAATCACATTCTAGCATCCGTTGTTACATTTGAGTCAAAAAAATTTTTTTTGCTCCTGGGCAGCTTTTTTTCTGACCCCGGCATCACGCGTTTTCTTCCTCGGGCAGCAAAAACACTCGATTTTTAAAAACAGCTAATAATAACATTTTTAAACATGGAATTCCACCCCGAATCACATTCTAGCATCCATTGTTACATTTGAGTCAAAAAAAATTTTTTTGCTCCTGGGCAGTTTTTTTTCTGACCCCGGGATCACGCGTTTTCTTCCTCGGGCAGCAAAAACACTCGATTTTTTAAAACAGCTAATAATAACATTTTTAAGCATGGAATTCCAACCCGAATCACATTCTAGCATCCTTTGTTACATTTGAGTCAAAAAATTTTTTTTGCTCCTGGGCAGTTTTTTTTCTGACCCCGGCATCACGCGTTTTCTTCCACGGGCAGCAAAAACATTCGATTTTTAAAAACAGCTAATAATAACATTTTTAAGCATGGAATTCCACCCCGAATCACATTCTAGCATCCGTTGTTACATTTCAGTCAAAAAAAATTTTTTTGATCCTGGGCAGTTTTTTTTCTGACCCCGGCATCACGCGTTTTCTTCCTCGGGCAGCAAAAACACTCGATTTTTAAAAACAGCTAATAATAACATTTTTAAGCATGGAATTCCACCCCGAATCACATTCTAGCATCCGTTGTTACATTTGAGTTAAAAAAAAATTTTTGGTCCTGGGCAGCTTTTTTTCTGACCCCCGGCATCACGCGTTTTCTTCCTCGGGCAGCAAAAACACTCGATTTTTAAAAACAGCTAATAATAACATTTTTAAGCATGGAATTCCACCCCGAATCACATTCTAGCATCCGTTGTTACATTTGAGTCAAAAAAAATTTTTTTGCTCCTGGGCAGATTTTTTTCTGACCCCGGCATCACGCGTTTTCTTCCTCGGACAGCAAAAACACTCGATTTTTAAAAACAGCTAATAATAACATTTTTAAGAATGGAATTCCACCCCGAACCACATTCTAAGATCCGTTGTTACATTTGAGTCAAAAAAAATTTTTTTGCTCCTGGGCAGCTTTTTTTCTGACCCCGGCATCACGCGTTTTCTTCCTCGGGCAGCAAAAACACTCGATTTTTAAAAACAGCTAATAATAACATTTTTAAGCATGGAATTCCACCCCGAATCACATTCTAGCATCCGTTGTTACATTTGAGTCAAAAAAAATTTTTTTGCTCCTGGGCAGTTTTTTTTCTGACCCCGGGATCACGCGTTTTCTTCCTCGGGCAGCAAAAACACTCGATTTTTTAAAACAGCTAATAATAACATTTTTAAGCATGGAATTCCAACCCGAATCACATTCTAGCATCCTTTGTTACATTTGAGTCAAAAAAATTTTTTTGCTCCTGGGCAGTTTTTTTTCTGACCCCGGCATCACGCGTTTTCTTCCTCGGGCAGCAAAAACATTCGATTTTTAAAAACAGCTAATAATAACATTTTTAAGCATGGAATTCCACCCCGAATCACATTCTAGCATCCGTTGTTACATTTGACTCAAAAAAATTTTTTTTCCTCCTGGGCAGCTTTTTTTCTGACCCCGGTATCACGCATTTTCTTCATCGGGCAGCAAAAACACTCGATTTTTTAAAACAGCTAATAATAACATTTTTAAGCATGGAATTCCACCCCGAATCACATTCTAGCATCCGTTGTTACATTTCAGTCAAAAAAAATTTTTTTGATCCTGGGCAGTTTTTTTTCTGACCCCCGGCATCACGCGTTTTCTTCCTCGGGCAGCAAAAACACTCGATTTTTAAAAACAGCTAATAATAACATTTTTAAGCATGGAATTCCACCCCCGAATCACATTCTAGCATCCGTTGTTACATTTGAGTCAAAAAAAATTTTTTGCTCCTGGGCAGTTTTTTTTCTGACCCCGGCATCACGCGTTTTCTTCCTCGGGCAGCAAAAACACTCGATTTTTAAAAACAGCTAATAATAACATTTTTAAGCATGGAATTCCTACCCGAACCACATTCTAGCATCCGTTGTTACATTTGAGTCAAAAAAAATTTTTTTGCTCCTGGGCAGCTTTTTTTCTGACCCCGGCATCACGCGTTTTCTTCCTCGGGCAGCAAAAACACTTGATTTTTAAAAACAGCTAATAATAACAACTTTAAGCATGGAATTCCACCCCGAATCACATTCTAGCATCCGTTGTTACATTTGAGTCAAAAGAAAATTTTTTGCTCCTGGGCAGTTTTTTTTCTGACCCCGGCATCACGCGTTTTCTTCCTCGGGCAGCAAAAACACTCGATTTTTAAAAACAGCTAATAATAACATTTTTAAACATGGAATTCCACCCTGAATCACATTCTAGCATCCGTTGTTACATTTGAGTCAAGAAAAAATTTTTTGCTCCTGGGCAGTTTTTTTTCTGACCCCGGCATCACGCGTTTTCTTCCTCGGGCAGCAAAAACACTCGATTTTTAAAAACAGCTAATAATAACATTTTTAAGCATGGAATTCCACCCCGAATCACATTCTAGCATCCGCTGTTACATTTGAGTGAAAAAAATTTTTTTTGCTCCTGGGCAGTTTTTTTTCTGACCCCGGCATCACGCGTTTTCTTCCTCGGGCAGCAAAAACACTCGATTTTTAAAAACAGCTAATAATAATATTTTTATGCATGGAATTCCACCCCGAATCACATTCTAGCATCCGTTGTTACATTTGAGTCAAGAAAAATTTTTTTGCTCCTGGGCAGTTTTTTTTCTGACCCCGGCATCACGCGTTTTCTTCCTCGGGCAGCAAAAACACTTGATTTTTAAAAACAGCTAATAATAACAACTTTAAGCATGGAATTCCACCCCGAATCACATTCTAGCATCCGTTGTTACATTTGAGTCAAAAGAAATTTTTTTGCTCCTGGGCAGCTTTTTTTCTGACCCCCGGCATCACGCTTTTTCTTCCTCGGACAGCAAAAACACTCGATTTTTAAAAACAGCTAATAATAACAACTTTAAGCATGGAATTCCACCCCGAATCACATTCTAGCATCCATTGTTACATTTGAGTCAAAAAAATTTTTTTTGCTCCTGGGCAGATTTTTTTCTGACCCCGGCATCAAGCGTTTTCTTCCTCGGGCAGCAAAAACACTCGATTTTTAAAAACAGCTAATAATAACATTTTTAAGCATGGAATTCCACCCCGAATCACATTCTAGCATCCGTTGTTACATTTGAGTCAAAAAAAATTTTTTGGTCCTGGGCAGTTTTTTTTCTGACCCCGGCATCACGCGTTTTCTTCCTCGGGCAGCAAAAACACTCGATTTTTTAAAACAGCTAATAATAACATTTTTAAGCATGGAATTCCACCCTGAATCACATTCTATTATCCATTGTTACATTTGAGTCAAAAAAAATTTTTTTGCTCCTGGGCAGTTTTTTTTCTGACCCCGGGATCACGCGTTTTCTTCCTCGGGCAGCAAAAACACTCGATTTTTTAAAACAGCTAATAATAACATTTTTAAGCATGGAATTCCAACCCGAATCACATTCTAGCATCCTTTGTTACATTTGAGTCAAAAAATTTTTTTTGCTCCTGGGCAGTTTTTTTTCTGACCCCGGCATCACGCGTTTTCTTCCTCGGGCAGCAAAAACATTCGATTTTTAAAAACAGCTAATAATAACATTTTTAAGCATGGAATTCCACCCCGAATCACATTCTAGCATCCGTTGTTACATTTGACTCAAAAAAATTTTTTTTCCTCCTGGGCAGCTTTTTTTCTGACCCCGGTATCACGCATTTTCTTCATCGGGCAGCAAAAACACTCGATTTTTTAAAACAGCTAATAATAACATTTTTAAGCATGGAATTCCACCCCGAATCACATTCTAGCATCCGTTGTTACATTTCAGTCAAAAAAAATTTTTTTGATCCTGGGCAGTTTTTTTTCTGACCCCGGCATCACGCGTTTTCTTCCTCGGGCAGCAAAAACACTCGATTTTTAAAAACAGCTAATAATAACATTTTTAAGCATGGAATTCCACCCCGAATCACATTCTAGCATCCGTTGTTACATTTGAGTCAAAAAAAATTTTTTGCTCCTGGGCAGTTTTTTTTCTGACCCCGGCATCACGCGTTTTCTTCCTCGGGCAGCAAAAACACTCGATTTTTAAAAACAGCTAATAATAACATTTTTAAGCATGGAATTCCTACCCGAACCACATTCTAGCATCCGTTGTTACATTTGAGTCAAAAAAAATTTTTTTGCTCCTGGGCAGCTTTTTTTCTGACCCCGGCATCACGCGTTTTCTTCCTCGGGCAGCAAAAACACTTGATTTTTAAAAACAGCTAATAATAACAACTTTAAGCATGGAATTCCACCCCGAATCACATTCTAGCATCCGTTGTTACATTTGAGTCAAAAGAAAATTTTTTGCTCCTGGGCAGTTTTTTTTCTGACCCCGGCATCACGCGTTTTCTTCCTCGGGCAGCAAAAACACTCGATTTTTAAAAACAGCTAATAATAACATTTTTAAACATGGAATTCCACCCTGAATCACATTCTAGCATCCGTTGTTACATTTGAGTCAAGAAAAAATTTTTTGCTCCTGGGCAGTTTTTTTTCTGACCCCGGCATCACGCGTTTTCTTCCTCGGGCAGCAAAAACACTCGATTTTTAAAAACAGCTAATAATAACATTTTTAAGCATGGAATTCCACCCCGAATCACATTCTAGCATCCGTTGTTACATTTGAGTCAAAAAAATTTTTTTTGCTCCTGGGCAGCTTTTTTTCTGACCCCGGCATCACGCGTTTTCTTCCTCGGGCAGCAAAAACACTCGATTTTTAAAAACAGCTAATAATAACATTTTTAAACATGGAATTCCACCCCGAATCACATTCTAGCATCCATTGTTACATTTGAGTCAAAAAAAATTTTTTTGCTCCTGGGCAGTTTTTTTTCTGACCCCGGGATCACGCGTTTTCTTCCTCGGGCAGCAAAAACACTCGATTTTTTAAAACAGCTAATAATAACATTTTTAAGCATGGAATTCCAACCCGAATCACATTCTAGCATCCTTTGTTACATTTGAGTCAAAAAATTTTTTTTGCTCCTGGGCAGTTTTTTTTCTGACCCCGGCATCACGCGTTTTCTTCCACGGGCAGCAAAAACATTCGATTTTTAAAAACAGCTAATAATAACATTTTTAAGCATGGAATTCCACCCCGAATCACATTCTAGCATCCGTTGTTACATTTCAGTCAAAAAAAATTTTTTTGATCCTGGGCAGTTTTTTTTCTGACCCCGGCATCACGCGTTTTCTTCCTCGGGCAGCAAAAACACTCGATTTTTAAAAACAGCTAATAATAACATTTTTAAGCATGGAATTCCACCCCGAATCACATTCTAGCATCCGTTGTTACATTTGAGTTAAAAAAAATTTTTTGGTCCTGGGCAGCTTTTTTTCTGACCCCCGGCATCACGCGTTTTCTTCCTCGGGCAGCAAAAACACTCGATTTTTAAAAACAGCTAATAATAACATTTTTAAGCATGGAATTCCACCCCGAATCACATTCTAGCATCCGTTGTTACATTTGAGTCAAAAAAAATTTTTTTGCTCCTGGGCAGATTTTTTTCTGACCCCGGCATCACGCGTTTTCTTCCTCGGACAGCAAAAACACTCGATTTTTAAAAACAGCTAATAATAACATTTTTAAGAATGGAATTCCACCCCGAACCACATTCTAAGATCCGTTGTTACATTTGAGTCAAAAAAAATTTTTTTGCTCCTGGGCAGCTTTTTTTCTGACCCCGGCATCACGCGTTTTCTTCCTCGGGCAGCAAAAACACTCGATTTTTAAAAACAGCTAATAATAACATTTTTAAGCATGGAATTCCACCCCGAATCACATTCTAGCATCCGTTGTTACATTTGAGTCAAAAAAAATTTTTTTGCTCCTGGGCAGTTTTTTTTCTGACCCCGGGATCACGCGTTTTCTTCCTCGGGCAGCAAAAACACTCGATTTTTTAAAACAGCTAATAATAACATTTTTAAGCATGGAATTCCAACCCGAATCACATTCTAGCATCCTTTGTTACATTTGAGTCAAAAAAATTTTTTTGCTCCTGGGCAGTTTTTTTTCTGACCCCGGCATCACGCGTTTTCTTCCTCGGGCAGCAAAAACATTCGATTTTTAAAAACAGCTAATAATAACATTTTTAAGCATGGAATTCCACCCCGAATCACATTCTAGCATCCGTTGTTACATTTGACTCAAAAAAATTTTTTTTCCTCCTGGGCAGCTTTTTTTCTGACCCCGGTATCACGCATTTTCTTCATCGGGCAGCAAAAACACTCGATTTTTTAAAACAGCTAATAATAACATTTTTAAGCATGGAATTCCACCCCGAATCACATTCTAGCATCCGTTGTTACATTTCAGTCAAAAAAAATTTTTTTGATCCTGGGCAGTTTTTTTTCTGACCCCGGCATCACGCGTTTTCTTCCTCGGGCAGCAAAAACACTCGATTTTTAAAAACAGCTAATAATAACATTTTTAAGCATGGAATTCCACCCCGAATCACATTCTAGCATCCGTTGTTACATTTGAGTCAAAAAAAATTTTTTGCTCCTGGGCAGTTTTTTTTCTGACCCCGGCATCACGCGTTTTCTTCCTCGGGCAGCAAAAACACTCGATTTTTAAAAACAGCTAATAATAACATTTTTAAGCATGGAATTCCTACCCGAACCACATTCTAGCATCCGTTGTTACATTTGAGTCAAAAAAAATTTTTTTGCTCCTGGGCAGCTTTTTTTCTGACCCCGGCATCACGCGTTTTCTTCCTCGGGCAGCAAAAACACTTGATTTTTAAAAACAGCTAATAATAACAACTTTAAGCATGGAATTCCACCCCGAATCACATTCTAGCATCCGTTGTTACATTTGAGTCAAAAGAAAATTTTTTGCTCCTGGGCAGTTTTTTTTCTGACCCCGGCATCACGCGTTTTCTTCCTCGGGCAGCAAAAACACTCGATTTTTAAAAACAGCTAATAATAACATTTTTAAACATGGAATTCCACCCTGAATCACATTCTAGCATCCGTTGTTACATTTGAGTCAAGAAAAAATTTTTTGCTCCTGGGCAGTTTTTTTTCTGACCCCGGCATCACGCGTTTTCTTCCTCGGGCAGCAAAAACACTCGATTTTTAAAAACAGCTAATAATAACATTTTTAAGCATGGAATTCCACCCCGAATCACATTCTAGCATCCGTTGTTACATTTGAGTCAAAAAAATTTTTTTTGCTCCTGGGCAGCTTTTTTTCTGACCCCGGCATCACGCGTTTTCTTCCTCGGGCAGCAAAAACACTCGATTTTTTAAAACAGCTAATAATAACATTTTTAAGCATGGAATTCCAACCCGAATCACATTCTAGCATCCTTTGTTACATTTGAGTCAAAAAATTTTTTTTGCTCCTGGGCAGTTTTTTTTCTGACCCCGGCATCACGCGTTTTCTTCCACGGGCAGCAAAAACATTCGATTTTTAAAAACAGCTAATAATAACATTTTTAAGCATGGAATTCCACCCCGAATCACATTCTAGCATCCGTTGTTACATTTCAGTCAAAAAAAATTTTTTTGATCCTGGGCAGTTTTTTTTCTGACCCCGGCATCACGCGTTTTCTTCCTCGGGCAGCAAAAACACTCGATTTTTAAAAACAGCTAATAATAACATTTTTAAGCATGGAATTCCACCCCGAATCACATTCTAGCATCCGTTGTTACATTTGAGTTAAAAAAAAATTTTTGGTCCTGGGCAGCTTTTTTTCTGACCCCCGGCATCACGCGTTTTCTTCCTCGGGCAGCAAAAACACTCGATTTTTAAAAACAGCTAATAATAACATTTTTAAGCATGGAATTCCACCCCGAATCACATTCTAGCATCCGTTGTTACATTTGAGTCAAAAAAAATTTTTTTGCTCCTGGGCAGATTTTTTTCTGACCCCGGCATCACGCGTTTTCTTCCTCGGACAGCAAAAACACTCGATTTTTAAAAACAGCTAATAATAACATTTTTAAGAATGGAATTCCACCCCGAACCACATTCTAAGATCCGTTGTTACATTTGAGTCAAAAAAAATTTTTTTGCTCCTGGGCAGCTTTTTTTCTGACCCCGGCATCACGCGTTTTCTTCCTCGGGCAGCAAAAAAACTCGATTTTTAAAAACAGCTAATAATAGCATTTTTAAGCATGGAATTCCACCCCGAATCACATTCTAGCATCCGTTGTTACATTTGAGTCAAAAAAAATTTTTTTGCTCCTGGGCAGATTTTTTTCTGACCCCGGCATCACGCGTTTTCTTCCTCGGGCAGCAAAAACACTCGATTTTTAAAAACAGCTAATAATAACATTTTTAAGAATGGAATTCCACCCCGAACCACATTCTAGCATCCGTTGTTACATTTGAGTCAAAAAAATTTTTTTTGCTCCTGGGCAGCTTTTTTTCTGACCCTGGCATCACGCGTTTTCTTCCTCGGGCAGCAAAAACACTCGATTTTTAAAAACAGCTAATAATAACATTTTTAAACATGGAATTCCACCCCGAATCACATTCTAGCATCCATTGTTACATTTGAGTCAAAAAAAATTTTTTTGCTCCTGGGCAGTTTTTTTTCTGACCCCGGCATCACGCGTTTTCTTCCTCGGACAGCAAAAACACTCGATTTTTAAAAACAGCTAATAATAACATTTTTAAGAATGGAATTCCACCCCGAACCACATTCTAAGATCCGTTGTTACATTTGAGTCAAAAAAAATTTTTTTGCTCCTGGGCAGCTTTTTTTCTGACCCCGGCATCACGCGTTACTTCCTCGGGCAGCAAAAAAACTCGATTTTTAAAAACAGCTAATAATAGCATTTTTAAGCATGGAATTCCACCCCGAATCACATTCTAGCATCCGTTGTTACATTTGAGTCAAAAAAAATTTTTTTGCTCCTGGGCAGATTTTTTTCTGACCCCGGCATCACGCGTTTTCTTCCTCGGGCAGCAAAAACACTCGATTTTTAAAAACAGCTAATAATAACATTTTTAAGAATGGAATTCCACCCCGAACCACATTCTAGCATCCGTTGTTACATTTGAGTGAAAAAAAATTTTTTTGCTCCTGGGCAGTTTTTTTTCTGACCCCGGCATCACGCGTTTTCTTCCTCGGGCAGCAAAAACACTCGATTTTTAAAAACAGCTAATAATAATATTTTTATGCATGGAATTCCACCCCGAATCACATTCTAGCATCCGTTGTTACATTTGAGTCAAGAAAAATTTTTTTGCTCCTGGGCAGTTTTTTTTCTGACCCCGGCATCACGCGTTTTCTTCCTCGGGCAGCAAAAACACTTGATTTTTAAAAACAGCTAATAATAACAACTTTAAGCATGGAATTCCACCCCGAATCACATTCTAGCATCCGTTGTTACATTTGAGTCAAAAGAAAATTTTTTGCTCCTGGGCAGATTTTTTTCTGACCCCGGCATCACGCGTTTTCTTCCTCGGGCAGCAAAAACACTCGATTTTTAAAAACAGCTAATAATAACATTTTTAAGCATGGAATTCCACCCCGAATCACATTCTAGCATCCGTTGTTACATTTGAGTCAAAAAAAATTTTTTGGTCCTGGGCAGTTTTTTTTCTGACCCCGACATCACGCGTTTTCTTCCTCGGGCAGCAAAAACACTCGATTTTTTAAAACAGCTAATAATAACATTTTTAAGCATGGAATTCCACCCTGAATCACATTCTAGCATCCGTTGTTACATTTGAGTGAAAAAAATTTTTTTTGCTCCTGGGCAGCTTTTTTTCTGACCCCGGCATCACGCGTTTTCTTCCTCGGGCAGCAAAAACACTTGATTTTTAAAAACAGGTAATAATAACAACTTTAAGCATGGAATTCCACCCCGAATCACATTCTAGCATCCGTTGTTACATTTGAGTCAAAAGAAAATTTTTTGCTCCTGGGCAGTTTTTTTTCTGACCCCGGGATCACGCGTTTTCTTCCTAGGGCAGGAAAAACATTCGATTTTTAAAAACAGCTAATAATAACATTTTTAAGCATGGAATTCCACCCCGAATCACATTCTAGCATCCGTTGTTACATTTGACTCAAAAAAAATTTTTTTCCTCCTGGGCAGCTTTTTTTCTGACCCCGGTATCACGCATTTTCTTCATCGGGCAGCAAAAACACTCGATTTTTTAAAACAGCTAATAATAACATTTTTAAGCATGGAATTCCACCCCGAATCACATTCTAGCATCCGTTGTTACATTTCAGTCAAAAAAAATTTTTTTGCTCCTGGGCAGTTTTTTTTCTGACCCCGGCATCATGCGTTTTCTTCCTCGGCAGCAAAAACACTCGATTTTTAAAAACAGCTAATAATAACATTTTTAAGCATGGAATTCCACCCCGAATCACATTCTAGCATCCGTTGTTACATTTGAGTCAAAAAAATTTTTTTTGCTCCTGGGCAGCTTTTTTTCTGACCCCGGCATCACGCGTTTTCTTCCTCGGGCAGCAAAAACACTCGATTTTTAAAAACAGCTAATAATAATATTTTTATGCATGGAATTCCACCCCGAATCACATTCTAGCATCCGTTGTTACATTTGAGTCAAGAAAAATTTTTTTGCTCCTGGGCAGTTTTTTTTCTGACCCCGGCATCACGCGTTTTCTTCCTCGGGCAGCAAAAACACTTGATTTTTAAAAACAGCTAATAATAACAACTTTAAGCATGGAATTCCACCCCGAATCACATTCTAGCATCCGTTGTTACATTTGAGTCAAAAGAAAATTTTTTGCTCCTGGGCAGATTTTTTTCTGACCCCGGCATCACGCGTTTTCTTCCTCGGGCAGCAAAAACACTCGATTTTTAAAAACAGCTAATAATAACATTTTTAAGCATGGAATTCCACCCCGAATCACATTCTAGCATCCGTTGTTACATTTGAGTCAAAAAAAATTTTTTGGTCCTGGGCAGTTTTTTTTCTGACCCCGACATCACGCGTTTTCTTCCTCGGGCAGCAAAAACACTCGATTTTTTAAAACAGCTAATAATAACATTTTTAAGCATGGAATTCCACCCTGAATCACATTCTAGCATCCGTTGTTACATTTGAGTGAAAAAAATTTTTTTTGCTCCTGGGCAGCTTTTTTTCTGACCCCGGCATCACGCGTTTTCTTCCTCGGGCAGCAAAAACACTTGATTTTTAAAAACAGGTAATAATAACAACTTTAAGCATGGAATTCCACCCCGAATCACATTCTAGCATCCGTTGTTACATTTGAGTCAAAAGAAAATTTTTTGCTCCTGGGCAGTTTTTTTTCTGACCCCGGGATCACGCGTTTTCTTCCTAGGGCAGGAAAAACATTCGATTTTTAAAAACAGCTAATAATAACATTTTTAAGCATGGAATTCCACCCCGAATCACATTCTAGCATCCGTTGTTACATTTGACTCAAAAAAAATTTTTTTCCTCCTGGGCAGCTTTTTTTCTGACCCCGGTATCACGCATTTTCTTCATCGGGCAGCAAAAACACTCGATTTTTTAAAACAGCTAATAATAACATTTTTAAGCATGGAATTCCACCCCGAATCACATTCTAGCATCCGTTGTTACATTTCAGTCAAAAAAAATTTTTTTGCTCCTGGGCAGTTTTTTTTCTGACCCCGGCATCATGCGTTTTCTTCCTCGGCAGCAAAAACACTCGATTTTTAAAAACAGCTAATAATAACATTTTTAAGCATGGAATTCCACCCCGAATCACATTCTAGCATCCGTTGTTACATTTGAGTCAAAAAAATTTTTTTTGCTCCTGGGCAGCTTTTTTTCTGACCCCGGCATCACGCGTTTTCTTCCTCGGGCAGCAAAAACACTCGATTTTTAAAAACAGCTAATAATAACATTTTTAAACATGGAATTCCACCCCGAATCACATTCTAGCATCCATTGTTACATTTGAGTCAAAAAAAATTTTTTTGTTCCTGGGCAGTTTTTTTTCTGACCCCGGGATCACGCGTTTTCTTCCTCGGGCAGCAAAAACACTCGATTTTTTAAAACAGCTAATAATAACATTTTTAAGCATGGAATTCCAACCCGAATCACATTCTAGCATCCTTTGTTACATTTGAGTCAAAAAATTTTTTTTGCTCCTGGGCAGTTTTTTTTCTGACCCCGGCATCACGCGTTTTCTTCCTCAGGCAGCAAAAACATTCGATTTTTAAAAACAGCTAATAATAACATTTTTAAGCATGGAATTCCACCCTGAATCACATTCTAGCATCCGTTGTTACATTTGACTCAAAAAAATTTTTTTTCCTCCTGGGCAGCTTTTTTTCTGACCCCGGTATCACGCATTTTCTTCATCGGGCAGCAAAAACACTCGATTTTTTAAAACAGCTAATAATAACATTTTTAAGCATGGAATTCCACCCCGAATCACATTCTAGCATCCGTTGTTACATTTCAGTCAAAAAAAATTTTTTTGATCCTGGGCAGTTTTTTTTCTGACCCCGGCATCACGCGTTTTCTTCCTCGGGCAGCAAAAACACTCGATTTTTAAAAACAGATAATAATAATATTTTTAAGCATGGAATTCCACCCCGAATCACATTCTAGCATCCGTTGTTACATTTGAGTCAAAAAAAATTTTTTGCTCCTGGGCAGTTTTTTTTCTGACCCCGGCATCACGCGTTTTCTTCCTCGGGCAGCAAAAACACTCGATTTTTAAAAACAGCTAATAATAACATTTTTAAGCATGGAATTCCTACCCGAACCACATTCTAGCATCCGTTGTTACATTTGAGTCAAAAAAAATTTTTTTGCTCCTGGGCAGCTTTTTTTCTGACCCCGGCATCACGCGTTTTCTTCCTCGGGCAGCAAAAACACTTGATTTTTAAAAACAGCTAATAATAACAACTTTAAGCATGGAATTCCACCCCGAATCACATTCTAGCATCCGTTGTTACATTTGAGTCAAAAGAAAATTTTTTGCTCCTGGGCAGTTTTTTTTCTGACCCCGGCATCACGCGTTTTCTTCCTCGGGCAGCAAAAACACTCGATTTTTAAAAACAGCTAATAATAACATTTTTAAACATGGAATTCCACCCTGAATCACATTCTAGCATCCGTTGTTACATTTGAGTCAAGAAAAATTTTTTTGCTCCTGGGCAGTTTTTTTTCTGACCCCGGCATCACGCGTTTTCTTCCTCGGGCAGCAAAAACACTCGATTTTTAAAAACAGCTAATAATAACATTTTTAAGCATGGAATTCCACCCCGAATCACATTCTAGCATCCGTTGTTACATTTGAGTCAAAAAAATTTTTTTTGCTCCTGGGCAGCTTTTTTTCTGACCCCGGCATCACGCGTTTTCTTCCTCGGGCAGCAAAAACACTCGATTTTTAAAAACAGCTTATAATAACATTTTTAAACATGGAATTCCACCCCGAATCACATTCTAGGATCCATTGTTACATTTGAGTCAAAAAAAATTTTTTTGCTCCTGGGCAGTTTTTTTTCTGACCCCGGGATCACGCGTTTTCTTCCTCGGGCAGCAAAAACACTCGATTTTTTAAAACAGCTAATAATAACATTTTTAAGCATGGAATTCCAACCCGAATCACATTCTAGCATCCTTTGTTACATTTGAGTCAAAAAATTTTTTTTGCTCCTGGGCAGTTTTTTTTCTGACCCCGGCATCACGCGTTTTCTTCCACGGGCAGCAAAAACATTCGATTTTTAAAAACAGCTAATAATAACATTTTTAAGCATGGAATTCCACCCCGAATCACATTCTAGCATCCGTTGTTACATTTCAGTCAAAAAAAATTTTTTTGATCCTGGGCAGTTTTTTTTCTGACCCCGGCATCACGCGTTTTCTTCCTCGGGCAGCAAAAACACTCGATTTTTAAAAACAGCTAATAATAACATTTTTAAGCATGGAATTCCACCCCGAATCACATTCTAGCATCCGTTGTTACATTTGAGTTAAAAAAAATTTTTGGTCCTGGGCAGCTTTTTTTCTGACCCCCGGCATCACGCGTTTTCTTCCTCGGGCAGCAAAAACACTCGATTTTTAAAAACAGCTAATAATAACATTTTTAAGCATGGAATTCCACCCCGAATCACATTCTAGCATCCGTTGTTACATTTGAGTCAAAAAAAAATTTTTTGCTCCTGGGCAGATTTTTTTCTGACCCCGGCATCACGCGTTTTCTTCCTCGGACAGCAAAAACACTCGATTTTTAAAAACAGCTAATAATAACATTTTTAAGAATGGAATTCCACCCCGAACCACATTCTAAGATCCGTTGTTACATTTGAGTCAAAAAAATTTTTTTTGCTCCTGGGCAGCTTTTTTTCTGACCCCGGCATCACGCGTTTTCTTCCTCGGGCAGCAAAAAAACTCGATTTTTAAAAACAGCTAATAATAGCATTTTTAAGCATGGAATTCCACCCCGAATCACATTCTAGCATCCGTTGTTACATTTGAGTCAAAAAAAATTTTTTTGCTCCTGGGCAGATTTTTTTCTGACCCCGGCATCACGCGTTTTCTTCCTCGGGCAGCAAAAACACTCGATTTTTAAAAACAGCTAATAATAACATTTTTAAGAATGGAATTCCACCCCGAACCACATTCTAGCATCCGTTGTTACATTTGAGTGAAAAAAAATTTTTTTGCTCCTGGGCAGTTTTTTTTCTGACCCCGGCATCACGCGTTTTCTTCCTCGGGCAGCAAAAACACTCGATTTTTAAAAACAGCTAATAATAATATTTTTATGCATGGAATTCCACCCCGAATCACATTCTAGCATCCGTTGTTACATTTGAGTCAAGAAAAATTTTTTTGCTCCTGGGCAGTTTTTTTTCTGACCCCGGCATCACGCGTTTTCTTCCTCGGGCAGCAAAAACACTTGATTTTTAAAAACAGGTAATAATAACAACTTTAAGCATGGAATTCCACCCCGAATCACATTCTAGCATCCGTTGTTACATTTGAGTCAAAAGAAAATTTTTTGCTCCTGGGCAGTTTTTTTTCTGACCCCGGGATCACGCGTTTTCTTCCTAGGGCAGGAAAAACATTCGATTTTTAAAAACAGCTAATAATAACATTTTTAAGCATGGAATTCCACCCCGAATCACATTCTAGCATCCGTTGTTACATTTGACTCAAAAAAAATTTTTTTCCTCCTGGGCAGCTTTTTTTCTGACCCCGGTATCACGCATTTTCTTCATCGGGCAGCAAAAACACTCGATTTTTTAAAACAGCTAATAATAACATTTTTAAGCATGGAATTCCACCCCGAATCACATTCTAGCATCCGTTGTTACATTTCAGTCAAAAAAAATTTTTTTGCTCCTGGGCAGTTTTTTTTCTGACCCCGGCATCATGCGTTTTCTTCCTCGGCAGCAAAAACACTCGATTTTTAAAAACAGCTAATAATAACATTTTTAAGCATGGAATTCCACCCCGAATCACATTCTAGCGTCCGTAGTTATATTTGAGTCAAAAAAATTTTTTTGCTCCTGGGCAGTTTTTTTTCTGACCCCGGCATCACGCATTTTCTTCCTCGGGCAGCAAAAACACTCGATTTTTAAAAACAGCTAATAATAACATTTTTAAGCATGGAATTCCACCCCGAATCACATTCTAGCATCCGTTGTTACATTTGAGTCAAAAAAAATTTTTGGTCCTGGGCAGCTTTTTTTCTGACCCCCGGCATCACGCGTTTTCTTCCTCGGGCAGCAAAAACACTCGATTTTTAAAAACAGCTAATAATAACATTTTTAAGCATGGAATTCCACCCCGAATCACATTCTAGCGTCCGTAGTTATATTTGAGTCAAAAAAATTTTTTTGCTCCTGGGCAGTTTTTTTTCTGACCCCGGCATCACGCATTTTCTTCCTCGGGCAGCAAAAACACTCGATTTTTAAAAACAGCTAATAATAACATTTTTAAGCATGGAATTCCACCCCGAATCACATTCTAGCATCCGTTGTTACATTTGAGTCAAAAAAAATTTTTGGTCCTGGGCAGCTTTTTTTCTGACCCCCGGCATCACGCGTTTTCTTCCTCGGGCAGCAAAAACACTCGATTTTTAAAAACAGCTAATAATAACATTTTTAAGCATGGAATTCCACCCTGAATCACTTTCTAGCATCCGTTGTTACATTTGAGTCAAAAAAATTTTTTTGCTCCTGGGCAGTTTTTTTTCTGACCCCGGCATCACGCGTTTTCTTCCTCGGGCAGCAAAAACACTCGATTTTTAAAAACAGCTAATAATAACATTTTTAAGCATGGAATTCCTACCCGAACCACATTCTAGCATCCGTTGTTACATTTGAGTCAAAAAAAAATTTTTTGCTCCTGGGCAGATTTTTTTCTGACCCCGGCATCACGCATTTTCTTCCTCGGACAGCAAAAACACTCGATTTTTAAAAACAGCTAATAATAATATTTTTAAGCATGGAATTCCAACCCGAACCACATTCTAGCATCCGTTGTTACATTTGAGTCAAAAAAAATTTTTTTGCTCCTGGGCAGATTTTTTTCTGACCCCGGCATCACGCGTTTTCTTCCTCGGACAGCAAAAACACTCGATTTTTAAAAACAGCTAATAATAACATTTTTAAGAATGGAATTCCACCCCGAACCACATTCTAGCATCCGTTGTTACATTTGAGTCAAAAAAAATTTTTTTGCTCCTGGGCAGCTTTTTTTCTGACCCCGGCATCACGCGTTTTCTTCCTCGGGCAGCAAAAAAACTCGATTTTTAAAAACATCTAATAATAGCATTTTTAAGCATGGAATTCCACCCCGAATCACATTCTAGCATCCGTTGTTACATTTGAGTCAAAAAATTTTTTTTTCCTCATGGGCAGATTTTTTTCTGACCCCGGCATCACGCGTTTTCTTCCTCGGGCAGCAAAAACACTCGATTTTTAAAAACAGCTAATAATAACATTTTTAAGAATGGAATTCCACCCCGAACCACATTCTAGCATCCGTTGTTACATTTGAGTGAAAAAAAATTTTTTTGCTCCTGGGCAGTTTTTTTTCTGACCCCGGCATCACGCGTTTTCTTCCTCGGGCAGCAAAAACACTCGATTTTTAAAAACAGCTAATAATAATATTTTTATGCATGGAATTCCACCCCGAATCACATTCTAGCATCCGTTGTTACATTTGAGTCAAAAAAATTTTTTTTGCTCCTGGGCAGTTTTTTTTCTGACCCCGGCATCACGCGTTTTCTTCCTCGGGCAGCAAAAACACTCGATTTTTTAAAACAGCTAATAATAACATTTTTAAGCATGGAATTCCACCCTGAATCACATTCTAGCATCCGTTGTTACATTTGAGTCAAAAAAATTTTTTTTGCTCCTGGGCAGCTTTTTTTCTGACCCCGGCATCACGCGTTTTCTTCCTCGGGCAGCAAAAACACTCGATTTTTAAAAACAGCTAATAATAATATTTTTATGCATGGAATTCCACCCCGAATCACATTCTAGCATCCGTTGTTACATTTGAGTCAAAAAAAATTTTTTTGCTCCTGGGCAGTTTTTTTTCTGACCCCGGCATCACGCGTTTTCTTCCTCGGGCAGCAAAAACACTCGATTTTTTAAAACAGCTAATAATAACATTTTTAAGCATGGAATTCCACCCTGAATCACATTCTAGCATCCGTTGTTACATTTGAGTCAAAAAAATTTTTTTTGCTCCTGGGCAGCTTTTTTTCTGACCCCGGCATCACGCGTTTTCTTCCTCGGGCAGCAAAAACACTCGATTTTTAAAAACAGCTAATAATAACATTTTTAAACATGGAATTCCACCCTGAATCACATTCTAGCATCCGTAGTTACATTTGAGTCAAGAAAAATTTTTTTGCTCCTGGGCAGTTTTTTTTCTGACCCCGGGATCACGCGTTTTATTCCTCGGGCAGCAAAAACACTCGATTTTTAAAAACAGCTAATAATAACATTTTTAAGCATGGAATTCCACCCCGAATCACATTCTAGCATCCGTTGTTACATTTGAGTCAAAAAAATTTTTTTTGCTCCTGGGCAGCTTTTTTTCTGACCCCGGCATCACGCATTTTCTTCCTCGGGCAGCAAAAACACTCGATTTTTAAAAACAGCTAATAATAACATTTTTAAGCATGGAATTCCACCCCGAATCACATTCTAGCATCCGTTGTTACATTTGAGTCAAAAAAAATTTTTGGTCCTGGGCAGCTTTTTTTCTGACCCCCGGCATCACGCGTTTTCTTCCTCGGGCAGCAAAAACACTCGATTTTTAAAAACAGCTAATAATAACATTTTTAAGCATGGAATTCCACCCCGAATCACATTCTAGCATCCGTTGTTACATTTGAGTCAAAAAAAATTTTTTGCTCCTGGGCAGTTTTTTTTCTGACCCCGGCATCACGCGTTTTCTTCCTCGGGCAGCAAAAACACTCGATTTTTAAAAACAGCTAATAATAACATTTTTAAGCATGGAATTCCTACCCGAACCACATTCTAGCATCCGTTGTTACATTTGAGTCAAAAAAAATTTTTTTGCTCCTGGGCAGATTTTTTTCTGACCCCGGCATCACGCATTTTCTTCCTCGGACAGCAAAAACACTCGATTTTTAAAAACAGCTAATAATAATATTTTTAAGCATGGAATTCCAACCCGAACCACATTCTAGCATCCGTTGTTACATTTGAGTCAAAAAAAATTTTTTTGCTCCTGGGCAGATTTTTTTCTGACCCCGGCATCACGCGTTTTCTTCCTCGGACAGCAAAAACACTCGATTTTTAAAAACAGCTAATAATAACATTTTTAAGCATGGAATTCCACCCTGAATCACATTCTAGCATCCGTTGTTACATTTGACTCAAAAAAATTTTTTTTCCTCCTGGGCAGCTTTTTTTCTGACCCCGGTATCACGCATTTTCTTCATCGGGCAGCAAAAACACTCGATTTTTTAAAACAGCTAATAATAACATTTTTAAGCATGGAATTCCACCCCGAATCACATTCTAGCATCCGTTGTTACATTTCAGTCAAAAAAAATTTTTTTGATCCTGGGCAGTTTTTTTTCTGACCCCGGCATCACGCGTTTTCTTCCTCGGGCAGCAAAAACACTCGATTTTTAAAAACAGATAATAATAATATTTTTAAGCATGGAATTCCACCCCGAATCACATTCTAGCATCCGTTGTTACATTTGAGTCAAAAAAAATTTTTTGCTCCTGGGCAGTTTTTTTTCTGACCCCGGCATCACACGTTTTCTTCCTCGGGCAGCAAAAACACTCGATTTTTAAAAACAGCTAATAATAACATTTTTAAGCATGGAATTCCTACCCGAACCACATTCTAGCATCCGTTGTTACATTTGAGTCAAAAAAAATTTTTTTGCTCCTGGGCAGCTTTTTTTCTGACCCCGGCATCACGCGTTTTCTTCCTCGGGCAGCAAAAACACTTGATTTTTAAAAACAGCTAATAATAACAACTTTAAGCATGGAATTCCACCCCGAATCACATTCTAGCATCCGTTGTTACATTTGAGTCAAAAGAAAATTTTTTGCTCCTGGGCAGTTTTTTTTCTGACCCCGGCATCACGCGTTTTCTTCCTCGGGCAGCAAAAACACTCGATTTTTAAAAACAGCTAATAATAACATTTTTAAACATGGAATTCCACCCTGAATCACATTCTAGCATCCGTTGTTACATTTGAGTCAAGAAAAATTTTTTTGCTCCTGGGCAGTTTTTTTTCTGACCCCGGCATCACGCGTTTTCTTCCTCGGGCAGCAAAAACACTCGATTTTTAAAAACAGCTAATAATAACATTTTTAAGCATGGAATTCCACCCCGAATCACATTCTAGCATCCGTTGTTACATTTGAGTCAAAAAAATTTTTTTTGCTCCTGGGCAGCTTTTTTTCTGACCCCGGCATCACGCGTTTTCTTCCTCGGGCAGCAAAAACACTCGATTTTTAAAAACAGCTTATAATAACATTTTTAAACATGGAATTCCACCCCGAATCACATTCTAGGATCCATTGTTACATTTGAGTCAAAAAAAATTTTTTTGCTCCTGGGCAGTTTTTTTTCTGACCCCGGGATCACGCGTTTTCTTCCTCGGGCAGCAAAAACACTCGATTTTTTAAAACAGCTAATAATAACATTTTTAAGCATGGAATTCCAACCCGAATCACATTCTAGCATCCTTTGTTACATTTGAGTCAAAAAATTTTTTTTGCTCCTGGGCAGTTTTTTTTCTGACCCCGGCATCACGCGTTTTCTTCCACGGGCAGCAAAAACATTCGATTTTTAAAAACAGCTAATAATAACATTTTTAAGCATGGAATTCCACCCCGAATCACATTCTAGCATCCGTTGTTACATTTGAGTCAAAAAAAATTTTTTTGATCCTGGGCAGTTTTTTTTCTGACCCCGGCATCACGCGTTTTCTTCCTCGGGCAGCAAAAACACTCGATTTTTAAAAACAGCTAATAATAACATTTTTAAGCATGGAATTCCACCCCGAATCACATTCTAGCATCCGTTGTTACATTTGAGTTAAAAAAAATTTTTGGTCCTGGGCAGCTTTTTTTCTGACCCCCGGCATCACGCGTTTTCTTCCTCGGGCAGCAAAAACACTCGATTTTTAAAAACAGCTAATAATAACATTTTTAAGCATGGAATTCCACCCCGAATCACATTCTAGCATCCGTTGTTACATTTGAGTCAAAAAAAATTTTTTTGCTCCTGGGCAGATTTTTTTCTGACCCCGGCATCACGCGTTTTCTTCCTCGGACAGCAAAAACACTCGATTTTTAAAAACAGCTAATAATAACATTTTTAAGAATGGAATTCCACCCCGAACCACATTCTAAGATCCGTTGTTACATTTGAGTCAAAAAAAATTTTTTTGCTCCTGGGCAGCTTTTTTTCTGACCCCGGCATCACGCGTTTTCTTCCTCGGGCAGCAAAAAAACTCGATTTTTAAAAACAGCTAATAATAGCATTTTTAAGCATGGAATTCCACCCCGAATCACATTCTAGCATCCGTTGTTACATTTGAGTCAAAAAAAATTTTTTTGCTCCTGGGCAGATTTTTTTCTGACCCCGGCATCACGCGTTTTCTTCCTCGGGCAGCAAAAACACTCGATTTTTAAAAACAGCTAATAATAACATTTTTAAGAATGGAATTCCACCCCGAACCACATTCTAGCATCCGTTGTTACATTTGAGTGAAAAAAAATTTTTTTGCTCCTGGGCAGTTTTTTTTCTGACCCCGGCATCACGCGTTTTCTTCCTCGGGCAGCAAAAACACTCGATTTTTAAAAACAGCTAATAATAATATTTTTATGCATGGAATTCCACCCCGAATCACATTCTAGCATCCGTTGTTACATTTGAGTCAAGAAAAATTTTTTTGCTCCTGGGCAGTTTTTTTTCTGACCCCGGCATCACGCGTTTTCTTCCTCGGGCAGCAAAAACACTTGATTTTTAAAAACAGCTAATAATAACAACTTTAAGCATGGAATTCCACCCCGAATCACATTCTAGCATCCGTTGTTACATTTGAGTCAAAAGAAAATTTTTTGCTCCTGGGCAGATTTTTTTCTGACCCCGGCATCACGCGTTTTCTTCCTCGGGCAGCAAAAACACTCGATTTTTAAAAACAGCTAATAATAACATTTTTAAGCATGGAATTCCACCCCGAATCACATTCTAGCATCCGTTGTTACATTTGAGTCAAAAAAATTTTTTTTGCTCCTGGGCAGCTTTTTTTCTGACCCCGGCATCACGCGTTTTCTTCCTCGGGCAGCAAAAACACTTGATTTTTAAAAACAGGTAATAATAACAACTTTAAGCATGGAATTCCACCCCGAATCACATTCTAGCATCCGTTGTTACATTTGAGTCAAAAGAAAATTTTTTGCTCCTGGGCAGTTTTTTTTCTGACCCCGGGATCACGCGTTTTCTTCCTAGGGCAGGAAAAACATTCGATTTTTAAAAACAGCTAATAATAACATTTTTAAGCATGGAATTCCACCCCGAATCACATTCTAGCATCCGTTGTTACATTTGAGTTAAAAAAAATTTTTGGTCCTGGGCAGCTTTTTTTCTGACCCCCGGCATCACGCGTTTTCTTCCTCGGGCAGCAAAAACACTCGATTTTTAAAAACAGCTAATAATAACATTTTTAAGCATGGAATTCCACCCCGAATCACATTCTAGCATCCGTTGTTACATTTGAGTCAAAAAAAATTTTTTTGCTCCTGGGCAGATTTTTTTCTGACCCCGGCATCACGCGTTTTCTTCCTCGGACAGCAAAAACACTCGATTTTTAAAAACAGCTAATAATAACATTTTTAAGAATGGAATTCCACCCCGAACCACATTCTAAGATCCGTTGTTACATTTGAGTCAAAAAAAATTTTTTTGCTCCTGGGCAGCTTTTTTTCTGACCCCGGCATCACGCGTTTTCTTCCTCGGGCAGCAAAAAAACTCGATTTTTAAAAACAGCTAATAATAGCATTTTTAAGCATGGAATTCCACCCCGAATCACATTCTAGCATCCGTTGTTACATTTGAGTCAAAAAAAATTTTTTTGCTCCTGGGCAGATTTTTTTCTGACCCCGGCATCACGCGTTTTCTTCCTCGGGCAGCAAAAACACTCGATTTTTAAAAACAGCTAATAATAACATTTTTAAGAATGGAATTCCACCCCGAACCACATTCTAGCATCCGTTGTTACATTTGAGTGAAAAAAAATTTTTTTGCTCCTGGGCAGTTTTTTTTCTGACCCCGGCATCACGCGTTTTCTTCCTCGGGCAGCAAAAACACTCGATTTTTAAAAACAGCTAATAATAATATTTTTATGCATGGAATTCCACCCCGAATCACATTCTAGCATCCGTTGTTACATTTGAGTCAAGAAAAATTTTTTTGCTCCTGGGCAGTTTTTTTTCTGACCCCGGCATCACGCGTTTTCTTCCTCGGGCAGCAAAAACACTTGATTTTTAAAAACAGCTAATAATAACAACTTTAAGCATGGAATTCCACCCCGAATCACATTCTAGCATCCGTTGTTACATTTGAGTCAAAAGAAAATTTTTTGCTCCTGGGCAGATTTTTTTCTGACCCCGGCATCACGCGTTTTCTTCCTCGGGCAGCAAAAACACTCGATTTTTAAAAACAGCTAATAATAACATTTTTAAGCATGGAATTCCACCCCGAATCACATTCTAGCATCCGTTGTTACATTTGAGTGAAAAAAATTTTTTTTGCTCCTGGGCAGCTTTTTTTCTGACCCCGGCATCACGCGTTTTCTTCCTCGGGCAGCAAAAACACTTGATTTTTAAAAACAGGTAATAATAACAACTTTAAGCATGGAATTCCACCCCGAATCACATTCTAGCATCCGTTGTTACATTTGAGTCAAAAGAAAATTTTTTGCTCCTGGGCAGTTTTTTTTCTGACCCCGGGATCACGCGTTTTCTTCCTAGGGCAGGAAAAACATTCGATTTTTAAAAACAGCTAATAATAACATTTTTAAGCATGGAATTCCACCCCGAATCACATTCTAGCATCCGTTGTTACATTTGACTCAAAAAAAATTTTTTTCCTCCTGGGCAGCTTTTTTTCTGACCCCGGTATCACGCATTTTCTTCATCGGGCAGCAAAAACACTCGATTTTTTAAAACAGCTAATAATAACATTTTTAAGCATGGAATTCCACCCCGAATCACATTCTAGCATCCGTTGTTACATTTCAGTCAAAAAAAATTTTTTTGCTCCTGGGCAGTTTTTTTTCTGACCCCGGCATCATGCGTTTTCTTCCTCGGCAGCAAAAACACTCGATTTTTAAAAACAGCTAATAATAACATTTTTAAGCATGGAATTCCACCCCGAATCACATTCTAGCGTCCGTAGTTATATTTGAGTCAAAAAAATTTTTTTGCTCCTGGGCAGTTTTTTTTCTGACCCCGGCATCACGCATTTTCTTCCTCGGGCAGCAAAAACACTCGATTTTTAAAAACAGCTAATAATAACATTTTTAAGCATGGAATTCCACCCCGAATCACATTCTAGCATCCGTTGTTACATTTGAGTCAAAAAAAATTTTTGGTCCTGGGCAGCTTTTTTTCTGACCCCCGGCATCACGCGTTTTCTTCCTCGGGCAGCAAAAACACTCGATTTTTAAAAACAGCTAATAATAACATTTTTAAGCATGGAATTCCACCCCGAATCACATTCTAGCGTCCGTAGTTATATTTGAGTCAAAAAAATTTTTTTGCTCCTGGGCAGTTTTTTTTCTGACCCCGGCATCACGCATTTTCTTCCTCGGGCAGCAAAAACACTCGATTTTTAAAAACAGCTAATAATAACATTTTTAAGCATGGAATTCCACCCCGAATCACATTCTAGCATCCGTTGTTACATTTGAGTCAAAAAAAATTTTTGGTCCTGGGCAGCTTTTTTTCTGACCCCCGGCATCACGCGTTTTCTTCCTCGGGCAGCAAAAACACTCGATTTTTAAAAACAGCTAATAATAACATTTTTAAGCATGGAATTCCACCCCGAATCACTTTCTAGCATCCGTTGTTACATTTGAGTCAAAAAAATTTTTTTGCTCCTGGGCAGTTTTTTTTCTGACCCCGGCATCACGCGTTTTCTTCCTCGGGCAGCAAAAACACTCGATTTTTAAAAACAGCTAATAATAACATTTTTAAGCATGGAATTCCTACCCGAACCACATTCTAGCATCCGTTGTTACATTTGAGTCAAAAAAAAATTTTTTGCTCCTGGGCAGATTTTTTTCTGACCCCGGCATCACGCATTTTCTTCCTCGGACAGCAAAAACACTCGATTTTTAAAAACAGCTAATAATAATATTTTTAAGCATGGAATTCCAACCCGAACCACATTCTAGCATCCGTTGTTACATTTGAGTCAAAAAAAATTTTTTTGCTCCTGGGCAGATTTTTTTCTGACCCCGGCATCACGCGTTTTCTTCCTCGGACAGCAAAAACACTCGATTTTTAAAAACAGCTAATAATAACATTTTTAAGAATGGAATTCCACCCCGAACCACATTCTAGCATCCGTTGTTACATTTGAGTCAAAAAAAATTTTTTTGCTCCTGGGCAGCTTTTTTTCTGACCCCGGCATCACGCGTTTTCTTCCTCGGGCAGCAAAAAAACTCGATTTTTAAAAACATCTAATAATAGCATTTTTAAGCATGGAATTCCACCCCGAATCACATTCTAGCATCCGTTGTTACATTTGAGTCAAAAAATTTTTTTTTCCTCCTGGGCAGATTTTTTTCTGACCCCGGCATCACGCGTTTTCTTCCTCGGGCAGCAAAAACACTCGATTTTTAAAAACAGCTAATAATAACATTTTTAAGAATGGAATTCCACCCCGAACCACATTCTAGCATCCGTTGTTACATTTGAGTGAAAAAAAATTTTTTTGCTCCTGGGCAGTTTTTTTTCTGACCCCGGCATCACGCGTTTTCTTCCTCGGGCAGCAAAAACACTCGATTTTTAAAAACAGCTAATAATAATATTTTTATGCATGGAATTCCACCCCGAATCACATTCTAGCATCCGTTGTTACATTTGAGTCAAAAAAATTTTTTTTGCTCCTGGGCAGTTTTTTTTCTGACCCCGGCATCACGCGTTTTCTTCCTCGGGCAGCAAAAACACTCGATTTTTTAAAACAGCTAATAATAACATTTTTAAGCATGGAATTCCACCCTGAATCACATTCTAGCATCCGTTGTTACATTTGAGTCAAAAAAAATTTTTTTGCTCCTGGGCAGCTTTTTTTCTGACCCCGGCATCACGCGTTTTCTTCCTCGGGCAGCAAAAACACTCGATTTTTAAAAACAGCTAATAATAATATTTTTATGCATGGAATTCCACCCCGAATCACATTCTAGCATCCGTTGTTACATTTGAGTCAAAAAAAATTTTTTTGCTCCTGGGCAGTTTTTTTTCTGACCCCGGCATCACGCGTTTTCTTCCTCGGGCAGCAAAAACACTCGATTTTTTAAAACAGCTAATAATAACATTTTTAAGCATGGAATTCCACCCTGAATCACATTCTAGCATCCGTTGTTACATTTGAGTCAAAAAAATTTTTTTTGCTCCTGGGCAGCTTTTTTTCTGACCCCGGCATCACGCGTTTTCTTCCTCGGGCAGCAAAAACACTCGATTTTTAAAAACAGCTAATAATAACATTTTTAAACATGGAATTCCACCCTGAATCACATTCTAGCATCCGTAGTTACATTTGAGTCAAGAAAAATTTTTTTGCTCCTGGGCAGTTTTTTTTCTGACCCCGGGATCACGCGTTTTATTCCTCGGGCAGCAAAAACACTCGATTTTTAAAAACAGCTAATAATAACATTTTTAAGCATGGAATTCCACCCCGAATCACATTCTAGCATCCGTTGTTACATTTGAGTCAAAAAAATTTTTTTTGCTCCTGGGCAGCTTTTTTTCTGACCCCGGCATCACGCATTTTCTTCCTCGGGCAGCAAAAACACTCGATTTTTAAAAACAGCTAATAATAACATTTTTAAGCATGGAATTCCACCCCGAATCACATTCTAGCATCCGTTGTTACATTTGAGTCAAAAAAAATTTTTGGTCCTGGGCAGCTTTTTTTCTGACCCCCGGCATCACGCGTTTTCTTCCTCGGGCAGCAAAAACACTCGATTTTTAAAAACAGCTAATAATAACATTTTTAAGCATGGAATTCCACCCCGAATCACATTCTAGCATCCGTTGTTACATTTGAGTCAAAAAAAATTTTTTGCTCCTGGGCAGTTTTTTTTCTGACCCCGGCATCACGCGTTTTCTTCCTCGGGCAGCAAAAACACTCGATTTTTAAAAACAGCTAATAATAACATTTTTAAGCATGGAATTCCTACCCGAACCACATTCTAGCATCCGTTGTTACATTTGAGTCAAAAAAAATTTTTTTGCTCCTGGGCAGATTTTTTTCTGACCCCGGCATCACGCATTTTCTTCCTCGGACAGCAAAAACACTCGATTTTTAAAAACAGCTAATAATAATATTTTTAAGCATGGAATTCCAACCCGAACCACATTCTAGCATCCGTTGTTACATTTGAGTCAAAAAAAATTTTTTTGCTCCTGGGCAGATTTTTTTCTGACCCCGGCATCACGCGTTTTCTTCCTCGGACAGCAAAAACACTCGATTTTTAAAAACAGCTAATAATAACATTTTTAAGAATGGAATTCCACCCCGAACCACATTCTAGCATCCGTTGTTACATTTGAGTGAAAAAAAATTTTTTTGCTCCTGGACAGTTTTTTTTCTGACCCCGGCATCACGCGTTTTCTTCCTCGGGCAGCAAAAACACTCGATTTTTAAAAACAGCTAATAATAATATTTTTATGCATGGAATTCCACCCCGAATCACATTCTAGCATCCGTTGTTACATTTGAGTCAAAAAAAATTTTTTTGCTCCTGGGCAGTTTTTTTTCTGACCCCGGCATCACGCGTTTTCTTCCTCGGGCAGCAAAAACACTCGATTTTTAAAAACAGCTAATAATAACATTTTTAAGAATGGAATTCCACCCCGAACCACATTCTAGCATCCGCTGTTACATTTGAGTGAAAAAATTTTTTTTTGCTCCTGGGCAGTTTTTTTTCTGACCCCGGCATCACGCGTTTTCTTCCTCGGGCAGCAAAAACACTCGATTTTTAAAAACAGCTAATAATAATATTTTTATGCATGGAATTCCACCCCGAATCACATTCTAGCATCCGTTGTTACATTTGAGTCAAGAAAAATTTTTTTGCTCCTGGGCAGCTTTTTTTCTGACCCCGGCATCACGCGTTTTCTTCCTCGGGCAGCAAAAACACTTGATTTTTAAAAACAGCTAATAATAACAACTTTAAGCATGGAATTCCACCCCGAATCACATTCTAGCATCCGTTGTTACATTTGAGTCAAAAGAAAATTTTTTGCTCCTGGGCAGCTTTTTTTCTGACCCTGGCATCACGCTTTTTCTTCCTCGGACAGCAAAAACACTCGATTTTTAAAAACAGCTAATAATAACAACTTTAAGCATGGAATTCCACCCCGAATCACATTCTAGCATCCGTTGTTACATTTGAGTCAAAAAAATTTTTTTTGCTCCTGGGCAGATTTTTTTCTGACCCCGGCATCACGCGTTTTCTTCCTCGGGCAGCAAAAACACTCGATTTTTAAAAACAGCTAATAATAACATTTATAAGCATGGAATTCCACCCCGAATCACATTCTAGCATCCGTTGTTACATTTGAGTCAAAAAAAATTTTTTGGTCCTGGGCAGTTTTTTTTCTGACCCCGGCATCACGTGTTTTCTTCCTCGGGCAGCAAAAACACTCGATTTTTTAAAACAGCTAATAATAACATTTTTAAGCATGGAATTCCACCCTGAATCACATTCTAGCATCCGTTGTTACATTTGAGTCAAAAAAAATTTTTTTGCTCCTGGGCAGCTTTTTTTCTGACCCCGGCATCACGCGTTTTCTTCCTCGGGCAGCAAAAACACTTGATTTTTAAAAACAGCTAATAATAACAACTTTAAGCATGGAATTCCACCCCGAATCACATTCTAGCATCCGTTGTTACATTTGAGTCAAAAGAAAATTTTTTGCTCCTGGGCAGTTTTTTTTCTGACCCCGGCATCACGCGTTTTCTTCCTCGGGCAGCAAAAACACTCGATTTTTAAAAACAGCTAATAATAACCTTTTTAAACATGGAATTCCACCCTGAATCACATTCTAGCATCCGTAGTTACATTTGAGTCAAGAAAAATTTTTTTGCTCCTGGGCAGTTTTTTTTCTGACCCCGGGATCACGCGTTTTCTTCCTCGGGCAGCAAAAACACTCGATTTTTAAAAACAGCTAATAATAACATTTTTAAGCATGGAATTCCACCCCGAATCACATTCTAGCATCCGTTGTTACATTTGAGTCAAAAAAATTTTTTTTGCTCCTGGGCAGCTTTTTTTCTGACCCCGGCATCACGCGTTTTCTTCCTCGGGCAGCAAAAACACTCGATTTTTAAAAACAGCTAATAATAACATTTTTAAACATGGAATTCCACCCCGAATCACATTCTAGCATCCATTGTTACATTTGAGTCAAAAAAAATTTTTTTGCTCCTGGGCAGTTTTTTTTCTGACCCCGGGATCACGCGTTTTCTTCCTCGGGCAGCAAAAACACTCGATTTTTTAAAACAGCTAATAATAACATTTTTAAGCATGGAATTCCACCCCGAATCACATTCTAGCATCCTTTGTTACATTTGAGTCAAAAAATTTTTTTTGCTCCTGGGCAGTTTTTTTTCTGACCCCGGCATCACGCGTTTTCTTCCTCGGGCAGCAAAAACATTCGATTTTTAAAAACAGCTAATAATAACATTTTTAAGCATGGAATTCCACCCCGAATCACATTCTAGCATCCGTTGTTACATTTGACTCAAAAAAATTTTTTTTCCTCCTGGGCAGCTTTTTTTCTGACCCCGGTATCACGCATTTTCTTCATCGGGCAGCAAAAACACTCGATTTTTTAAAACAGCTAATAATAACATTTTTAAGCATGGAATTCCACCCCGAATCACATTCTAGCATCCGTTGTTACATTTCAGTCAAAAAAAATTTTTTTGATCCTGGGCAGTTTTTTTTCTGACCCCGGCATCACGCGTTTTCTTCCTCGGGCAGCAAAAACACTCGATTTTTAAAAACAGCTAATAATAACATTTTTAAGCATGGAATTCCACCCCGAATCACATTCTAGCATCCGTTGTTACATTTGAGTCAAAAAAAATTTTTGGTCCTGGGCAGCTTTTTTTCTGACCCCCGGCATCACGCGTTTTCTTCCTCGGGCAGCAAAAACACTCGATTTTTAAAAACAGCTAATAATAACATTTTTAAGCATGGAATTCCACCCCGAATCACATTCTAGCATCCGTTGTTACATTTGAGTCAAAAAAAATTTTTTGCTCCTGGGCAGTTTTTTTTCTGACCCCGGCATCACGCGTTTTCTTCCTCGGGCAGCAAAAACACTCGATTTTTAAAAACAGCTAATAATAACATTTTTAAGCATGGAATTCCTACCCGAACCACATTCTAGCATCCGTTGTTACATTTGAGTCAAAAAAAATTTTTTTGCTCCTGGGCAGCTTTTTTTCTGACCCCGGCATCACGCGTTTTCTTCCTCGGGCAGCAAAAACACTTGATTTTTAAAAACAGCTAATAATAACAACTTTAAGCATGGAATTCCACCCCGAATCACATTCTAGCATCCGTTGTTACATTTGATTCAAAAGAAATTTTTTTGCTCCTGGGCAGTTTTTTTTCTGACCCCGGCATCACGCGTTTTCTTCCTCGGGCAGCAAAAACACTCGATTTTTAAAAACAGCTAATAATAACATTTTTAAACATGGAATTCCACCCTGAATCACATTCTAGCATCCGTTGTTACATTTGAGTCAAGAAAAATTTTTTTGCTCCTGGGCAGTTTTTTTTCTGACCCCGGCATCACGCGTTTTCTTCCTCGGGCAGCAAAAACACTCGATTTTTAAAAACAGCTAATAATAACATTTTTAAGCATGGAATTCCACCCCGAATCACATTCTAGCATCCGTTGTTACATTTGAGTCAAAAAAATTTTTTTTGCTCCTGGGCAGCTTTTTTTCTGACCCCGGCATCACGCGTTTTCTTCCTCGGGCAGCAAAAACACTCGATTTTTAAAAACAGCTAATAATAACATTTTTAAACATGGAATTCCACCCCGAATCACATTCTAGCATCCATTGTTACATTCGAGTCAAAAAAATTTTTTTTGCTCCTGGGCAGTTTTTTTTCTGACCCCGGGATCACGCGTTTTCTTCCTCGGGCAGCAAAAACACTCGATTTTTTAAAACAGCTAATAATAACATTTTTAAGCATGGAATTCCAACCCGAATCACATTCTAGCATCCTTTGTTACATTTGAGTCAAAAAATTTTTTTTGCTCCTGGGCAGTTTTTTTTCTGACCCCGGCATCACGCGTTTTCTTCCACGGGCAGCAAAAACATTCGATTTTTAAAAACAGCTAATAATAACATTTTTAAGCATGGAATTCCACCCCGAATCACATTCTAGCATCCGTTGTTACATTTCAGTCAAAAAAAATTTTTTTGATCCTGGGCAGTTTTTTTTCTGACCCCGGCATCACGCGTTTTCTTCCTCGGGCAGCAAAAACACTCGATTTTTAAAAACAGCTAATAATAACATTTATAAGCATGGAATTCCACCCCGAATCACATTCTAGCATCCGTTGTTACATTTGAGTCAAAAAAAATTTTTTGGTCCTGGGCAGTTTTTTTTCTGACCCCGGCATCACGTGTTTTCTTCCTCGGGCAGCAAAAACACTCGATTTTTTAAAACAGCTAATAATAACATTTTTAAGCATGGAATTCCACCCTGAATCACATTCTAGCATCCGTTGTTACATTTGAGTCAAAAAAAATTTTTTTGCTCCTGGGCAGCTTTTTTTCTGACCCCGGCATCACGCGTTTTCTTCCTCGGGCAGCAAAAACACTTGATTTTTAAAAACAGCTAATAATAACAACTTTAAGCATGGAATTCCACCCCGAATCACATTCTAGCATCCGTTGTTACATTTGAGTCAAAAGAAAATTTTTTGCTCCTGGGCAGTTTTTTTTCTGACCCCGGCATCACGCGTTTTCTTCCTCGGGCAGCAAAAACACTCGATTTTTAAAAACAGCTAATAATAACCTTTTTAAACATGGAATTCCACCCTGAATCACATTCTAGCATCCGTAGTTACATTTGAGTCAAGAAAAATTTTTTTGCTCCTGGGCAGTTTTTTTTCTGACCCCGGGATCACGCGTTTTCTTCCTCGGGCAGCAAAAACACTCGATTTTTAAAAACAGCTAATAATAACATTTTTAAGCATGGAATTCCACCCCGAATCACATTCTAGCATCCGTTGTTACATTTGAGTCAAAAAAAATTTTTGGTCCTGGGCAGCTTTTTTTCTGACCCCCGGCATCACGCGTTTTCTTCCTCGGGCAGCAAAAACACTCGATTTTTAAAAACAGCTAATAATAACATTTTTAAGCATGGAATTCCACCCCGAATCACATTCTAGCATCCGTTGTTACATTTGAGTCAAAAAAAATTTTTTGCTCCTGGGCAGTTTTTTTTCTGACCCCGGCATCACGCGTTTTCTTCCTCGGGCAGCAAAAACACTTGATTTTTAAAAACAGCTAATAATAACAACTTTAAGCATGGAATTCCACCCCGAATCACATTCTAGCATCCGTTGTTACATTTGAGTCAAAAGAAAATTTTTTGCTCCTGGGCAGTTTTTTTTCTGACCCCGGCATCACGCGTTTTCTTCCTCGGGCAGCAAAAACACTCGATTTTTTAAAACAGCTAATAATAACATTTTTAAGCATGGAATTCCACCCCGAATCACATTCTAGCATCCTTTGTTACATTTGAGTCAAAAAATTTTTTTTGCTCCTGGGCAGATTTTTTTCTGACCCCGGCATCACGCGTTTTCTTCCTCGGGCAGCAAAAACATTCGATTTTTAAAAACAGCTAATAATAACATTTTTAAGCATGGAATTCCACCCCGAATCACATTCTAGCATCCGTTGTTACATTTGACTCAAAAAAATTTTTTTTCCTCCTGGGCAGCTTTTTTTCTGACCCCGGTATCACGCATTTTCTTCATCGGGCAGCAAAAACACTCGATTTTTTAAAACAGCTAATAATAACATTTTTAAGCATGGAATTCCACCCCGAATCACATTCTAGCATCCGTTGTTACATTTCAGTCAAAAAAAATTTTTTTGATCCTGGGCAGTTTTTTTTCTGACCCCGGCATCACGCGTTTTCTTCCTCGGGCAGCAAAAACACTCGATTTTTAAAAACAGCTAATAATAACATTTTTAAGCATGGAATTCCACCCCGAATCACATTCTAGCATCCGTTGTTACATTTGAGTCAAAAAAAATTTTTGGTCCTGGGCAGCTTTTTTTCTGACCCCCGGCATCACGCGTTTTCTTCCTCGGGCAGCAAAAACACTCGATTTTTAAAAACAGCTAATAATAACATTTTTAAGCATGGAATTCCACCCCGAATCACATTCTAGCATCCGTTGTTACATTTGAGTCAAAAAAAATTTTTTGCTCCTGGGCAGTTTTTTTTCTGACCCCGGCATCACGCGTTTTCTTCCTCGGGCAGCAAAAACACTCGATTTTTAAAAACAGCTAATAATAACATTTTTAAGCATGGAATTCCTACCCGAACCACATTCTAGCATCCGTTGTTACATTTGAGTCAAAAAAAATTTTTTTGCTCCTGGGCAGCTTTTTTTCTGACCCCGGCATCACGCGTTTTCTTCCTCGGGCAGCAAAAACACTTGATTTTTAAAAACAGCTAATAATAACAACTTTAAGCATGGAATTCCACCCCGAATCACATTCTAGCATCCGTTGTTACATTTGAGTCAAAAGAAAATTTTTTGCTCCTGGGCAGTTTTTTTTCTGACCCCGGCATCACGCGTTTTCTTCCTCGGGCAGCAAAAACACTCGATTTTTAAAAACAGCTAATAATAACATTTTTAAACATGGAATTCCACCCTGAATCACATTCTAGCATCCGTTGTTACATTTGAGTCAAGAAAAATTTTTTTGCTCCTGGGCAGTTTTTTTTCTGACCCCGGCATCACGCGTTTTCTTCCTCGGGCAGCAAAAACACTCGATTTTTAAAAACAGCTAATAATAACATTTTTAAGCATGGAATTCCACCCCGAATCACATTCTAGCATCCGTTGTTACATTTGAGTCAAAAAAATTTTTTTTGCTCCTGGGCAGCTTTTTTTCTGACCCCGGCATCACGCGTTTTCTTCCTCGGGCAGCAAAAACACTCGATTTTTAAAAACAGCTAATAATAACATTTTTAAACATGGAATTCCACCCCGAATCACATTCTAGCATCCATTGTTACATTCGAGTCAAAAAAATTTTTTTTGCTCCTGGGCAGTTTTTTTTCTGACCCCGGGATCACGCGTTTTCTTCCTCGGGCAGCAAAAACACTCGATTTTTTAAAACAGCTAATAATAACATTTTTAAGCATGGAATTCCAACCCGAATCACATTCTAGCATCCTTTGTTACATTTGAGTCAAAAAATTTTTTTTGCTCCTGGGCAGTTTTTTTTCTGACCCCGGCATCACGCGTTTTCTTCCACGGGCAGCAAAAACATTCGATTTTAAAAACAGCTAATAATAACATTTTTAAGCATGGAATTCCACCCCGAATCACATTCTAGCATCCGTTGTTACATTTCAGTCAAAAAAAATTTTTTTGATCCTGGGCAGTTTTTTTTCTGACCCCGGCATCACGCGTTTTCTTCCTCGGGCAGCAAAAACACTCGATTTTTAAAAACAGCTAATAATAACATTTTTAAGCATGGAATTCCACCCCGAATCACATTCTAGCATCCGTTGTTACATTTGAGTTAAAAAAAATTTTTGGTCCTGGGCAGCTTTTTTTCTGACCCCCGGCATCACGCGTTTTCTTCCTCGGGCAGCAAAAACACTCGATTTTTAAAAACAGCTAATAATAACATTTTTAAGCATGGAATTCCACCCCGAATCACATTCTAGCATCCGTTGTTACATTTGAGTCAAAAAAAAAATTTTTTGCTCCTGGGCAGATTTTTTTCTGACCCCGGCATCACGCGTTTTCTTCCTCGGACAGCAAAAACACTCGATTTTTAAAAACAGCTAATAATAACATTTTTAAGAATGGAATTCCACCCCGAACCACATTCTAGCATCCGTTGTTACATTTGAGTCAAAAAAAATTTTTTTGCTCCTGGGCAGCTTTTTTTCTGACCCCGGCATCACGCGTTTTCTTCCTCGGGCAGCAAAAAAACTCGATTTTTAAAAACAGCTAATAATAGCATTTTTAAGCATGGAATTCCACCCCGAATCACATTCTAGCATCCGTTGTTACATTTGAGTCAAAAAAAAATTTTTTTGCTCCTGGGCAGATTTTTTTCTGACCCCGGCATCACGCGTTTTCTTCCTCGGGCAGCAAAAACACTCGATTTTTAAAAACAGCTAATAATAACATTTTTAAGAATGGAATTCCACCCCGAACCACATTCTAGCATCCTTTGTTACATTTGAGTCAAAAAATTTTTTTTGCTCCTGGGCAGTTTTTTTTCTGACCCCGGCATCACGCGTTTTCTTCCTCGGGCAGCAAAAACATTCGATTTTTAAAAACAGCTAATAATAACATTTTTAAGAATGGAATTCCACCCCGAACCACATTCTAGCATCCGTTGTTACATTTGAGTCAAAAAAAATTTTTTTGCTCCTGGGCAGCTTTTTTTCTGACCCCGGCATCACGCGTTTTCTTCCTCGGGCAGCAAAAAAACTCGATTTTTAAAAACAGCTAATAATAGCATTTTTAAGCATGGAATTCCACCCCGAATCACATTCTAGCATCCGTTGTTACATTTGAGTCAAAAAAAATTTTTTTGCTCCTGGGCAGATTTTTTTCTGACCCCGGCATCACGCGTTTTCTTCCTCGGGCAGCAAAAACACTCGATTTTTAAAAACAGCTAATAATAACATTTTTAAGAATGGAATTCCACCCCGAACCACATTCTAGCATCCTTTGTTACATTTGAGTCAAAAAATTTTTTTTGCTCCTGGGCAGTTTTTTTTCTGACCCCGGCATCACGCGTTTTCTTCCTCGGGCAGCAAAAACATTCGATTTTTAAAAACAGCTAATAATAACATTTTTAAGCATGGAATTCCACCCCGAATCACATTCTAGCATCCGTTGTTACACTTGACTCAAAAAAATTTTTTTTCCTCCTGGGCAGCTTTTTTTCTGACCCCGGTATCACGCATTTTCTTCATCGGGCAGCAAAAACACTCGATTTTTTAAAACAGCTAATAATAACATTTTTAAGCATGGAATTCCACCCCGAATCACATTCTAGCATCCGTTGTTACATTTCAGTCAAAAAAAATTTTTTTGATCCTGGGCAGTTTTTTTTCTGACCCCGGCATCACGCGTTTTCTTCCTCGGGCAGCAAAAACACTCGATTTTTAAAAACAGCTAATAATAACATTTTTAAGCATGGAATTCCACCCCGAATCACATTCTAGCATCCGTTGTTACATTTGAGTCAAAAAAAATTTTTGGTCCTGGGCAGCTTTTTTTCTGACCCCCGGCATCACGCGTTTTCTTCCTCGGGCAGCAAAAACACTCGATTTTTAAAAACAGCTAATAATAACATTTTTAAGCATGGAATTCCACCCCGAATCACATTCTAGCATCCGTTGTTACATTTGAGTCAAAAAAATTTTTTTGCTCCTGGGCAGTTTTTTTTCTGACCCCGGCATCACGCATTTTCTTCATCGGGCAGCAAAAACACTCGATTTTTTAAAACAGCTAATAATAACATTTTTAAGCATGGAATTCCACCCCGAATCACATTCTAGCATCCGTTGTTACATTTCAGTCAAAAAAAATTTTTTTGATCCTGGGCAGTTTTTTTTCTGACCCCGGCATCACGCGTTTTCTTCCTCGGGCAGCAAAAACACTCGATTTTTAAAAACAGCTAATAATAACATTTTTAAGCATGGAATTCCACCCCGAATCACATTCTAGCATCCGTTGTTACATTTGAGTCAAAAAAAATTTTTGGTCCTGGGCAGCTTTTTTTCTGACCCCCGGCATCACGCGTTTTCTTCCTCGGGCAGCAAAAACACTCGATTTTTAAAAACAGCTAATAATAACATTTTTAAGCATGGAATTCCACCCCGAATCACATTCTAGCATCCGTTGTTACATTTGAGTCAAAAAAAATTTTTTGCTCCTGGGCAGTTTTTTTTCTGACCCCGGCATCACGCGTTTTCTTCCTCGGGCAGCAAAAACACTCGATTTTTAAAAACAGCTAATAATAACATTTTTAAGCATGGAATTCCTACCCGAACCACATTCTAGCATCCGTTGTTACATTTGAGTCAAAAAAAATTTTTTTGCTCCTGGGCAGCTTTTTTTCTGACCCCGGCATCACGCGTTTTCTTCCTCAGGCAGCAAAAACACTTGATTTTTAAAAACAGCTAATAATAACAACTTTAAGCATGGAATTCCACCCCGAATCACATTCTAGCATCCGTTGTTACATTTGAGTCAAAAGAAAATTTTTTGCTCCTGGGCAGTTTTTTTTCTGACCCCGGCATCACGCGTTTTCTTCCTCGGGCAGCAAAAACACTCGATTTTTAAAAACAGCTAATAATAACATTTTTAAACATGGAATTCCACCCTGAATCACATTCTAGCATCCGTTGTTACATTTGAGTCAAGAAAAATTTTTTTGCTCCTGGGCAGTTTTTTTTCTGACCCCGGCATCACGCGTTTTCTTCCTCGGGCAGCAAAAACACTCGATTTTTAAAAACAGCTAATAATAACATTTTTAAGCATGGAATTCCACCCCGAATCACATTCTAGCATCCGTTGTTACATTTGAGTCAAAAAAATTTTTTTTGCTCCTGGGCAGCTTTTTTTCTGACCCCGGCATCACGCGTTTTCTTCCTCGGGCAGCAAAAACACTCGATTTTTAAAAACAGCTAATAATAACATTTTTAAACATGGAATTCCACCCCGAATCACATTCTAGCATCCATTGTTACATTCGAGTCAAAAAAATTTTTTTTGCTCCTGGGCAGTTTTTTTTCTGACCCCGGGATCACGCGTTTTCTTCCTCGGGCAGCAAAAACACTCGATTTTTTAAAACAGCTAATAATAACATTTTTAAGCATGGAATTCCAACCCGAATCACATTCTAGCATCCTTTGTTACATTTGAGTCAAAAAATTTTTTTTGCTCCTGGGCAGTTTTTTTTCTGACCCCGGCATCACGCGTTTTCTTCCACGGGCAGCAAAAACATTCGATTTTTAAAAACAGCTAATAATAACATTTTTAAGCATGGAATTCCACCCCGAATCACATTCTAGCATCCGTTGTTACATTTCAGTCAAAAAAAATTTTTTTGATCCTGGGCAGTTTTTTTTCTGACCCCGGCATCACGCGTTTTCTTCCTCGGGCAGCAAAAACACTCGATTTTTAAAAACAGCTAATAATAACATTTTTAAGCATGGAATTCCACCCCGAATCACATTCTAGCATCCGTTGTTACATTTGAGTTAAAAAAAATTTTTGGTCCTGGGCAGCTTTTTTTCTGACCCCCGGCATCACGCGTTTTCTTCCTCGGGCAGCAAAAACACTCGATTTTTAAAAACAGCTAATAATAACATTTTTAAGCATGGAATTCCACCCCGAACCACATTCTAGCATCCGTTGTTACATTTGAGTCAAAAAAAATTTTTTTGCTCCTGGGCAGCTTTTTTTCTGACCCCGGCATCACGCGTTTTCTTCCTCGGGCAGCAAAAAAACTCGATTTTTAAAAACAGCTAATAATAGCATTTTTAAGCATGGAATTCCACCCCGAATCACATTCTAGCATCCGTTGTTACATTTGAGTCAAAAAAAATTTTTTTGCTCCTGGGCAGATTTTTTTCTGACCCCGGCATCACGCGTTTTCTTCCTCGGGCAGCAAAAACACTCGATTTTTAAAAACAGCTAATAATAACATTTTTAAGAATGGAATTCCACCCCGAACCACATTCTAGCATCCTTTGTTACATTTGAGTCAAAAAATTTTTTTTGCTCCTGGGCAGTTTTTTTTCTGACCCCGGCATCACGCGTTTTCTTCCTCGGGCAGCAAAAACATTCGATTTTTAAAAACAGCTAATAATAACATTTTTAAGCATGGAATTCCACCCCGAATCACATTCTAGCATCCGTTGTTACATTTGACTCAAAAAAATTTTTTTTCCTCCTGGGCAGCTTTTTTTCTGACCCCGGTATCACGCATTTTCTTCATCGGGCAGCAAAAACACTCGATTTTTTAAAACAGCTAATAATAACATTTTTAAGCATGGAATTCCACCCCGAATCACATTCTAGCATCCGTTGTTACATTTCAGTCAAAAAAAATTTTTTTGATCCTGGGCAGTTTTTTTTCTGACCCCGGCATCACGCGTTTTCTTCCTCGGGCAGCAAAAACACTCGATTTTTAAAAACAGCTAATAATAACATTTTTAAGCATGGAATTCCACCCCGAATCACATTCTAGCATCCGTTGTTACATTTGAGTCAAAAAAAATTTTTGGTCCTGGGCAGCTTTTTTTCTGACCCCCGGCATCACGCGTTTTCTTCCTCGGGCAGCAAAAACACTCGATTTTTAAAAACAGCTAATAATAACATTTTTAAGCATGGAATTCCACCCCGAATCACATTCTAGCATCCGTTGTTACATTTGAGTCAAAAAAATTTTTTTGCTCCTGGGCAGTTTTTTTTCTGACCCCGGCATCACGCGTTTTCTTCCTCGGGCAGCAAAAACACTCGATTTTTAAAAAACAGCTAATAATAACATTTTTAAGCATGGAATTCCTACCCGAACCACATTCTAGCATCCGTTGTTACATTTGAGTCAAAAAAAATTTTTTTGCTCCTGGGCAGTTTTTTTTCTGACCCCGGCATCACGCGTTTTCTTCCTCGGGCAGCAAAAACACTCGATTTTTTAAAACAGCTAATAATAACATTTTTAAGCATGGAATTCCACCCTGAATCACATTCTAGCATCCGTTGTTACATTTGAGTCAAAAAAATTTTTTTTGCTCCTGGGCAGCTTTTTTTCAGACCCCGGCATCACGCGTTTTCTTCCTCGGACAGCAAAAACACTCGATTTTTAAAAACAGCTAATAATAACAACTTTAAGCATGGAATTCCACCCCGAATCACATTCTAGCATCCGTTGTTACATTTGAGTCAAAAAAATTTTTTTTGCTCCTGGGCAGATTTTTTTCTGACCCCGGCATCACGCGTTTTCTTCCTCGGGCAGCAAAAACACTCGATTTTTAAAAACAGCTAATAATAACATTTATAAGCATGGAATTCCACCCCGAATCACATTCTAGCATCCGTTGTTACATTTGAGTCAAAAAAAATTTTTTGGTCCTGGGCAGTTTTTTTTCTGACCCCGGCATCACGCGTTTTCTTCCTCGGGCAGCAAAAACACTTGATTTTTAAAAACAGCTAATAATAACAACTTTAAGCATGGAATTCCACCCCGAATCACATTCTAGCATCCGTTGTTACATTTGAGTCAAAAGAAAATTTTTTGCTCCTGGGCAGTTTTTTTTCTGACCCCGGCATCACGCGTTTTCTTCCTCGGGCAGCAAAAACACTCGATTTTTAAAAACAGCTAATAATAACATTTATAAGCATGGAATTCCACCCCGAATCACATTCTAGCATCCGTTGTTACATTTGAGTCAAAAAAAATTTTTTTGCTCCTGGGCAGCTTTTTTTCTGACCCCGGCATCACGCGTTTTCTTCCTCGGGCAGCAAAAACACTTGATTTTTAAAAACAGCTAATAATAACAACTTTAAGCATGGAATTCCACCCCGAATCACATTCTAGCATCCGTTGTTACATTTGAGTCAAAAGAAAATTTTTTGCTCCTGGGCAGTTTTTTTTCTGACCCCGGCATCACGCGTTTTCTTCCTCGGGCAGCAAAAACACTCGATTTTTTAAAACAGCTAATAATAACATTTTTAAGCATGGAATTCCACCCCGAATCACATTCTAGCATCCGTTGTTACATTTCAGTCAAAAAAAATTTTTTTGATCCTGGGCAGTTTTTTTTCTGACCCCGGCATCACGCGTTTTCTTCCTCGGGCAGCAAAAACACTCGATTTTTAAAAACAGCTAATAATAACATTTTTAAGCATGGAATTCCACCCCGAATCACATTCTAGCATCCGTTGTTACATTTGAGTCAAAAAAAATTTTTGGTCCTGGGCAGCTTTTTTTCTGACCCCCGGCATCACGCGTTTTCTTCCTCGGGCAGCAAAAACACTCGATTTTTAAAAACAGCTAATAATAACATTTTTAAGCATGGAATTCCACCCCGAATCACATTCTAGCATCCGTTGTTACATTTGAGTCAAAAAAAATTTTTTGCTCCTGGGCAGTTTTTTTTCTGACCCCGGCATCACGCGTTTTCTTCCTCGGGCAGCAAAAACACTCGATTTTTAAAAACAGCTAATAATAACATTTTTAAGAATGGAATTCCACCCCGAACCACATTCTAGCATCCGTTGTTACATTTGAGTCAAAAAAAATTTTTTTGCTCCTGGGCAGCTTTTTTTCTGACCCCGGCATCACGCGTTTTCTTCCTCGGGCAGCAAAAAAACTCGATTTTTAAAAACAGCTAATAATAGCATTTTTAAGCATGGAATTCCACCCCGAATCACATTCTAGCATCCGTTGTTACATTTGAGTCAAAAAAAATTTTTTTGCTCCTGGGCAGATTTTTTTCTGACCCCGGCATCACGCGTTTTCTTCCTCGGGCAGCAAAAACACTCGATTTTTAAAAACAGCTAATAATAACATTTTTAAGAATGGAATTCCACCCCGAACCACATTCTAGCATCCTTTGTTACATTTGAGTCAAAAAAATTTTTTTGCTCCTGGGCAGTTTTTTTTCTGACCCCCGGCATCACGCGTTTTCTTCCTCGGGCAGCAAAAACATTCGATTTTTAAAAACAGCTAATAATAACATTTTTAAGCATGGAATTCCACCCCGAATCACATTCTAGCATCCGTTGTTACATTTGACTCAAAAAAATTTTTTTTCCTCCTGGGCAGCTTTTTTTCTGACCCCGGTATCACGCATTTTCTTCATCGGGCAGCAAAAACACTCGATTTTTTAAAACAGCTAATAATAACATTTTTAAGCATGGAATTCCACCCCGAATCACATTCTAGCATCCGTTGTTACATTTCAGTCAAAAAAAATTTTTTTGATCCTGGGCAGTTTTTTTTCTGACCCCGGCATCACGCGTTTTCTTCCTCGGGCAGCAAAAACACTCGATTTTTAAAAACAGCTAATAATAACATTTTTAAGCATGGAATTCCACCCCGAATCACATTCTAGCATCCGTTGTTACATTTGAGTCAAAAAAAATTTTTGGTCCTGGGCAGCTTTTTTTCTGACCCCCGGCATCACGCGTTTTCTTCCTCGGGCAGCAAAAACACTCGATTTTTAAAAACAGCTAATAATAACATTTTTAAGCATGGAATTCCACCCCGAATCACATTCTAGCATCCGTTGTTACATTTGAGTCAAAAAAAATTTTTTGCTCCTGGGCAGTTTTTTTTCTGACCCCGGCATCACGCGTTTTCTTCCTCGGGCAGCAAAAACACTCGATTTTTAAAAACAGCTAATAATAACATTTTTAAGCATGGAATTCCTACCCGAACCACATTCTAGCATCCGTTGTTACATTTGAGTCAAAAAAAATTTTTTTGCTCCTGGGCAGTTTTTTTTCTGACCCCGGCATCACGCGTTTTCTTCCTCGGGCAGCAAAAACACTCGATTTTTTAAAACAGCTAATAATAACATTTTTAAGCATGGAATTCCACCCTGAATCACATTCTAGCATCCGTTGTTACATTTGAGTCAAAAAAATTTTTTTTGCTCCTGGGCAGCTTTTTTTCTGACCCCGGCATCACGCGTTTTCTTCCTCGGGCAGCAAAAACACTCGATTTTTAAAAACAGCTAATAATAACATTTTTAAACATGGAATTCCACCCTGAATCACATTCTAGCATCCGTAGTTACATTTGAGTCAAGAAAAATTTTTTTGCTCCTGGGCAGTTTTTTTTCTGACCCCGGGATCACGCGTTTTCTTCCTCGGGCAGCAAAAACACTCGATTTTTAAAAACAGCTAATAATAACATTTTTAAGCATGGAATTCCACCCCGAATCACATTCTAGCATCCGTTGTTACATTTGAGTCAAAAAAATTTTTTTTGCTCCTGGGCAGCTTTTTTTCTGACCCCGGCATCACGCATTTTCTTCCTCGGGCAGCAAAAACACTCGATTTTTAAAAACAGCTAATAATAACATTTTTAAGCATGGAATTCCACCCCGAATCACATTCTAGCATCCGTTGTTACATTTGAGTCAAAAAAAATTTTTGGTCCTGGGCAGCTTTTTTTCTGACCCCCGGCATCACGCGTTTTCTTCCTCGGGCAGCAAAAACACTCGATTTTTAAAAACAGCTAATAATAACATTTTTAAGCATGGAATTCCACCCCGAATCACATTCTAGCATCCGTTGTTACATTTGAGTCAAAAAAAATTTTTTGCTCCTGGGCAGTTTTTTTTCTGACCCCGGCATCACGCGTTTTCTTCCTCGGGCAGCAAAAACACTCGATTTTTAAAAACAGCTAATAATAACATTTTTAAGCATGGAATTCCTACCCGAACCACATTCTAGCATCCGTTGTTACATTTGAGTCAAAAAAAATTTTTTTGCTCCTGGGCAGATTTTTTTCTGACCCCGGCATCACGCATTTTCTTCCTCGGACAGCAAAAACACTCGATTTTTAAAAACAGCTAATAATAATATTTTTAAGCATGGAATTCCAACCCGAACCACATTCTAGCATCCGTTGTTACATTTGAGTCAAAAAAATTTTTTTTGCTCCTGGGCAGATTTTTTTCTGACCCCGGCATCACGCGTTTTCTTCCTCGGACAGCAAAAACACTCGATTTTTAAAAACAGCTAATAATAACATTTTTAAGAATGGAATTCCACCCCGAACCACATTCTAGCATCCGTTGTTACATTTGAGTCAAAAAAAATTTTTTTGCTCCTGGGCAGCTTTTTTTCTGACCCCGGCATCACGCGTTTTCTTCCTCGGGCAGCAAAAAAACTCGATTTTTAAAAACATCTAATAATAGCATTTTTAAGCATGGAATTCCACCCCGAATCACATTCTAGCATCCGTTGTTACATTTGAGTCAAAAAAATTTTTTTTCCTCCTGGGCAGATTTTTTTCTGACCCCGGCATCACGCGTTTTCTTCCTCGGGCAGCAAAAACACTCGATTTTTAAAAACAGCTAATAATAACATTTTTAAGAATGGAATTCCACCCCGAACCACATTCTAGCATCCGTTGTTACATTTGAGTGAAAAAAAATTTTTTTGCTCCTGGGCAGTTTTTTTTCTGACCCCGGCATCACGCGTTTTCTTCCTCGGGCAGAAAAAACACTCGATTTTTAAAAACAGCTAATAATAATATTTTTATGCATGGAATTCCACCCCGAATCACATTCTAGCATCCGTTGTTACATTTGAGTCAAAAAAAATTTTTTTGCTCCTGGGCAGTTTTTTTTCTGACCCCGGCATCACGCGTTTTCTTCCTCGGGCAGCAAAAACACTCGATTTTTTAAAACAGCTAATAATAACATTTTTAAGCATGGAATTCCACCCTGAATCACATTCTAGCATCCGTTGTTACATTTGAGTCAAAAAAATTTTTTTTGCTCCTGGGCAGCTTTTTTTCTGACCCCGGCATCACGCGTTTTCTTCCTCGGGCAGCAAAAACACTCGATTTTTAAAAACAGCTAATAATAACATTTTTAAGCATGGAATTCCACCCCGAATCACATTCTAGCATCCGTTGTTACATTTGAGTCAAAAAAATTTTTTTTGCTCCTGGGCAGCTTTTTTTCTGACCCCGGCATCACGCGTTTTCTTCCTCGGGCAGCAAAAACACTCGATTTTTAAAAACAGCTAATAATAACATTTTTAAACATGGAATTCCACCCCGAATCACATTCTAGCATCCATTGTTACATTTGAGTCAAGAAAAATTTTTTTGCTCCTGGGCAGTTTTTTTTCTGACCCCGGGATCACGCGTTTTCTTCCTCGGGCAGCAAAAACACTCGATTTTTTAAAACAGCTAATAATAACATTTTTAAGCATGGAATTCCTACCCGAACCACATTCTAGCATCCGTTGTTACATTTGAGTCAAAAAAAATTTTTTTGCTCCTGGGCAGATTTTTTTCTGACCCCGGCATCACGCATTTTCTTCCTCGGACAGCAAAAACACTCGATTTTTCAAAACAGCTAATAATAATATTTTTAAGCATGGAATTCCAACCCGAACCACATTCTAGCATCCGTTGTTACATTTGAGTCAAAAAAATTTTTTTTGCTCCTGGGCAGATTTTTTTCTGACCCCGGCATCACGCGTTTTCTTCCTCGGACAGCAAAAACACTCGATTTTTAAAAACAGCTAATAATAACATTTTTAAGAATGGAATTCCACCCCGAACCACATTCTAGCATCCGTTGTTACATTTGAGTCAAAAAAAAATTTTTTGCTCCTGGGCAGCTTTTTTTCTGACCCCGGCATCACGCGTTTTCTTCCTCGGGCAGCAAAAAAACTCGATTTTTAAAAACATCTAATAATAGCATTTTTAAGCATGGAATTCCACCCCGAATCACATTCTAGCATCCGTTGTTACATTTGAGTCAAAAAAAATTTTTTTCCTCCTGGGCAGATTTTTTTCTGACCCCGGCATCACGCGTTTTCTTCCTCGGGCAGCAAAAACACTCGATTTTTAAAAACAGCTAATAATAACATTTTTAAGAATGGAATTCCACCCCGAACCACATTCTAGCATCCGCTGTTACATTTGAGTGAAAAAATTTTTTTTTGCTCCTGGGCAGTTTTTTTTCTGACCCCGGCATCACGCGTTTTCTTCCTCGGGCAGCAAAAACACTCGATTTTTAAAAACAGCTAATAATAATATTTTTATGCATGGAATTCCACCCCGAATCACATTCTAGCATCCGTTGTTACATTTGAGTCAAGAAAAATTTTTTTGCTCCTGGGCAGCTTTTTTTCTGACCCCGGCATCACGCGTTTTCTTCCTCGGGCAGCAAAAACACTTGATTTTTAAAAACAGCTAATAATAACAACTTTAAGCATGGAATTCCACCCCGAATCACATTCTAGCATCCGTTGTTACATTTGAGTCAAAAGAAAATTTTTTGCTCCTGGGCAGCTTTTTTTCTGACCCCGGCATCACGCTTTTTCTTCCTCGGACAGCAAAAACACTCGATTTTTAAAAACAGCTAATAATAACAACTTTAAGCATGGAATTCCACCCCGAATCACATTCTAGCATCCGTTGTTACATTTGAGTCAAAAAAATTTTTTTTGCTCCTGGGCAGATTTTTTTCTGACCCCGGCATCACGCGTTTTCTTCCTCGGGCAGCAAAAACACTCGATTTTTAAAAACAGCTAATAATAACATTTATAAGCATGGAATTCCACCCCGAATCACATTCTAGCATCCGTTGTTACATTTGAGTCAAAAAAAATTTTTTGGTCCTGGGCAGTTTTTTTTCTGACCCCGGCATCACGCGTTTTCTTCCTCGGGCAGCAAAAACACTCGATTTTTTAAAACAGCTAATAATAACATTTTTAAGCATGGAATTCCACCCTGAATCACATTCTAGCATCCGTTGTTACATTTGAGTCAAAAAAAATTTTTTTGCTCCTGGGCAGCTTTTTTTCTGACCCCCGGCATCACGCGTTTTCTTCCTCGGGCAGCAAAAACACTTGATTTTTAAAAACAGCTAATAATAACAACTTTAAGCATGGAATTCCACCCCGAATCACATTATAGCATCCGTTGTTACATTTGAGTCAAAAGAAAATTTTTTGCTCCTGGGCAGTTTTTTTTCTGACCCCGGCATCACGCGTTTTCTTCCTCGGGCAGCAAAAACACTCGATTTTTAAAAACAGCTAATAATAACATTTTTAAACATGGAATTCCACCCTGAATCACATTCTAGCATCCGTAGTTACATTTGAGTCAAGAAAAAATTTTTTGCTCCTGGGCAGTTTTTTTTCTGACCCCGGGATCACGCGTTTTCTTCCTCGGGCAGCAAAAACACTCGATTTTTAAAAACAGCTAATAATAACATTTTTAAGCATGGAATTCCACCCCGAATCACATTCTAGCATCCGTTGTTACATTTGAGTCAAAAAAATTTTTTTTGCTCCTGGGCAGCTTTTTTTCTGACCCCGGCATCACGCGTTTTCTTCCTCGGGCAGCAAAAACACTCGATTTTTAAAAACAGCTAATAATAACATTTTTAAACATGGAATTCCACCCCGAATCACATTCTAGCATCCATTGTTACATTTGAGTCAAAAAAAATTTTTTTGCTCCTGGGCAGTTTTTTTTCTGACCCCGGGATCACGCGTTTTCTTCCTCGGGCAGCAAAAACACTCGATTTTTTAAAACAGCTAATAATAACATTTTTAAGCATGGAATTCCACCCCGAATCACATTCTAGCATCCGTTGTTACATTTCAGTCAAAAAAATTTTTTTTGATCCTGGGCAGTTTTTTTTCTGACCCCGGCATCACGCGTTTTCTTCCTCGGGCAGCAAAAACACTCGATTTTTAAAAACAGCTAATAATAACATTTTTAAGCATGGAATTCCACCCCGAATCACATTCTAGCATCCGTTGTTACATTTGAGTCAAAAAAATTTTTTTTGCTCCTGGGCAGCTTTTTTTCTGACCCCGGCATCACGCGTTTTCTTCCTCGGGCAGCAAAAACACTCGATTTTTAAAAACAGCTAATAATAACATTTTTAAACATGGAATTCCACCCCGAATCACATTCTAGCATCCATTGTTACATTTGAGTCAAAAAAAATTTTTTTGCTCCTGGGCAGTTTTTTTTCTGACCCCGGGATCACGCGTTTTCTTCCTCGGGCAGCAAAAACACTCGATTTTTTAAAACAGCTAATAATAACATTTTTAAGCATGGAATTCCACCCCGAATCACATTCTAGCATCCGTTGTAACATTTCAGTCAAAAAAATTTTTTTTGATCCTGGGCAGTTTTTTTTCTGACCCCGGCATCACGCGTTTTCTTCCTCGGGCAGCAAAAACACTCGATTTTTAAAAACAGCTAATAATAACATTTTTAAGCATGGAATTCCACCCCGAATCACATTCTAGCATCCGTTGTTACATTTGAGTCAAAAAAAATTTTTGGTCCTGGGCAGCTTTTTTTCTGACCCCCGGCATCACGCGTTTTCTTCCTCGGGCAGCAAAAACACTCGATTTTTAAAAACAGCTAATAATAACATTTTTAAGCATGGAATTCCACCCCGAATCACATTCTAGCATCCGTTGTTACATTTGAGTCAAAAAAAATTTTTTTGCTCCTGGGCAGCTTTTTTTCTGACCCCGGCATCACGCGTTTTCTTCCTCGGGCAGCAAAAACACTTGATTTTTAAAAACAGCTAATAATAACAACTTTAAGCATGGAATTCCACCCCGAATCACATTCTAGCATCCGTTGTTACATTTGAGTCAAAAGAAAATTTTTTGCTCCTGGGCAGTTTTTTTTCTGACCCCGGCATCACGCGTTTTCTTCCTCGGGCAGCAAAAACACTCGATTTTTAAAAACAGCTAATAATAACATTTTTAAACATGGAATTCCACCCTGAATCACATTCTAGCATCCGTTGTTACATTTGAGTCAAGAAAAATTTTTTTGCTCCTGGGCAGTTTTTTTTCTGACCCCGGCATCACGCGTTTTCTTCCTCGGGCAGCAAAAACACTCGATTTTTAAAAACAGCTAATAATAACATTTTTAAGCATGGAATTCCACCCCGAATCACATTCTAGCATCCGTTGTTACATTTGAGTCAAAAAAATTTTTTTTGCTCCTGGGCAGCTTTTTTTCTGACCCCGGCATCACGCGTTTTCTTCCTCGGGCAGCAAAAACACTCGATTTTTAAAAACAGCTAATAATAACATTTTTAAACATGGAATTCCACCCCGAATCACATTCTAGCATCCATTGTTACATTTGAGTCAAAAAAATTTTTTTTGCTCCTGGGCAGTTTTTTTTCTGACCCCGGCATCACGCGTTTTCTTCCACGGGCAGCAAAAACACTCGATTTTTAAAAACAGCTAATAATAACATTTTTAAGCATGGAATTCCACCCCGAATCACATTCTAGCATCCGTTGTTACATTTGAGTTAAAAAAAATTTTTGGTCCTGGGCAGCTTTTTTTCTGACCCCCGGCATCACGCGTTTTCTTCCTCGGGCAGCAAAAACACTCGATTTTTAAAAACAGCTAATAATAACATTTTTAAGCATGGAATTCCACCCCGAATCACATTCTAGCATCCGTTGTTACATTTGAGTCAAAAAAAAATTTTTTGCTCCTGGGCAGATTTTTTTCTGACCCCGGCATCACGCGTTTTCTTCCTCGGACAGCAAAAACACTCGATTTTTAAAAACAGCTAATAATAACATTTTTAAGAATGGAATTCCACCCCGAACCACATTCTAGCATCCGTTGTTACATTTGAGTCAAAAAAAATTTTTTTGCTCCTGGGCAGCTTTTTTTCTGACCCCGGCATCACGCGTTTTCTTCCTCGGGCAGCAAAAAAACTCGATTTTTAAAAACAGCTAATAATAGCATTTTTAAGCATGGAATTCCACCCCGAATCACATTCTAGCATCCGTTGTTACATTTGAGTCAAAAAAAATTTTTTTGCTCCTGGGCAGATTTTTTTCTGTCCCCGGCATCACGCGTTTTCTTCCTCGGGCAGCAAAAACACTCGATTTTTAAAAACAGCTAATAATAACATTTTTAAGAATGGAATTCCACCCCGAACCACATTCTAGCATCCTTTGTTACATTTGAGTCAAAAAAATTTTTTTGCTCCTGGGCAGTTTTTTTTCTGACCCCGGCATCACGCGTTTTCTTCCTCGGGCAGCAAAAACATTCGATTTTTAAAAACAGCTAATAATAACATTTTTAAGCATGGAATTCCACCCCGAATCACATTCTAGCATCCGTTGTTACATTTGACTCAAAAAAATTTTTTTTCCTCCTGGGCAGCTTTTTTTCTGACCCCGGTATCACGCATTTTCTTCATCGGGCAGCAAAAACACTCGATTTTTTAAAACAGCTAATAATAACATTTTTAAGCATGGAATTCCACCCCGAATCACATTCTAGCATCCGTTGTTACATTTCAGTCAAAAAAAATTTTTTTGATCCTGGGCAGTTTTTTTTCTGACCCCGGCATCACGCGTTTTCTTCCTCGGGCAGCAAAAACACTCGATTTTTAAAAACAGCTAATAATAACATTTTTAAGCATGGAATTCCACCCCGAATCAAATTCTAGCATCCGTTGTTACATTTGAGTCAAAAAAAATTTTTGGTCCTGGGCAGCTTTTTTTCTGACCCCCGGCATCACGCGTTTTCTTCCTCGGGCAGCAAAAACACTCGATTTTTAAAAACAGCTAATAATAACATTTTTAAGCATGGAATTCCACCCCGAATCACATTCTAGCATCCGTTGTTACATTTGAGTCAAAAAAAATTTTTTGCTCCTGGGCAGTTTTTTTTCTGACCCCGGCATCACGCGTTTTCTTCCTCGGGCAGCAAAAACACTCGATTTTTAAAAACAGCTAATAATAACATTTTTAAGCATGGAATTCCTACCCGAACCACATTCTAGCATCCGTTGTTACATTTGAGTCAAAAAAAATTTTTTTGCTCCTGGGCAGCTTTTTTTCTGACCCCGGCATCACGCGTTTTCTTCCTCGGGCAGCAAAAACACTTGATTTTTAAAAACAGCTAATAATAACAACTTTAAGCATGGAATTCCACCCCGAATCACATTCTAGCATCCGTTGTTACATTTGAGTCAAAAGAAAATTTTTTGCTCCTGGGCAGTTTTTTTTCTGACCCCGGCATCACGCGTTTTCTTCCTCGGGCAGCAAAAACACTCGATTTTTAAAAACAGCTAATAATAACATTTTTAAACATGGAATTCCACCCTGAATCACATTCTAGCATCCGTTGTTACATTTGAGTCAAGAAAAATTTTTTTGCTCCTGGGCAGTTTTTTTTCTGACCCCGGCATCACGCGTTTTCTTCCTCGGGCAGCAAAAACACTCGATTTTTAAAAACAGCTAATAATAACATTTTTAAGCATGGAATTCCACCCCGAATCACATTCTAGCATCCGTTGTTACATTTGAGTCAAAAAAATTTTTTTTTGCTCCTGGGCAGCTTTTTTTCTGACCCCGGCATCACGCGTTTTCTTCCTCGGGCAGCAAAAACACTCGATTTTTAAAAACAGCTAATAATAACATTTTTAAACATGGAATTCCACCCCGAATCACATTCTAGCATCCATTGTTACATTTGAGTCAAAAAAATTTTTTTTGCTCCTGGGCAGTTTTTTTTCTGACCCCGGGATCACGCGTTTTCTTCCTCGGGCAGCAAAAACACTCGATTTTTTAAAACAGCTAATAATAACATTTTTAAGCATGGAATTCCAACCCGAATCACATTCTAGCATCCTTTGTTACATTTGAGTCAAAAAAATTTTTTTGCTCCTGGGCAGTTTTTTTTCTGACCCCGGCATCACGCGTTTTCTTCCACGGGCAGCAAAAACATTCGATTTTTAAAAACAGCTAATAATAACATTTTTAAGCATGGAATTCCACCCCGAATCACATTCTAGCATCCGTTGTTACATTTCAGTCAAAAAAAATTTTTTTGATCCTGGGCAGTTTTTTTTCTGACCCCGGCATCACGCGTTTTCTTCCTCGGGCAGCAAAAACACTCGATTTTTAAAAACAGCTAATAATAACATTTTTAAGCATGGAATTCCACCCCGAATCACATTCTAGCATCCGTTGTTACATTTGAGTTAAAAAAAATTTTTGGTCCTGGGCAGCTTTTTTTCTGACCCCCGGCATCACGCGTTTTCTTCCTCGGGCAGCAAAAACACTCGATTTTTAAAAACAGCTAATAATAACATTTTTAAGCATGGAATTCCACCCCGAATCACATTCTAGCATCCGTTGTTACATTTGAGTCAAAAAAAAATTTTTTGCTCCTGGGCAGATTTTTTTCTGACCCCGGCATCACGCGTTTTCTTCCTCGGACAGCAAAAACACTCGATTTTTAAAAACAGCTAATAATAACATTTTTAAGAATGGAATTCCACCCCGAACCACATTCTAGCATCCGTTGTTACATTTGAGTCAAAAAAAATTTTTTTGCTCCTGGGCAGCTTTTTTTCTGACCCCGGCATCACGCGTTTTCTTCCTCGGGCAGCAAAAAACCTCGATTTTTAAAAACAGCTAATAATAGCATTTTTAAGCATGGAATTCCACCCCGAATCACATTCTAGCATCCGTTGTTACATTTGAGTCAAAAAAAATTTTTTTGCTCCTGGGCAGATTTTTTTCTGACCCCGGCATCACGCGTTTTCTTCCTCGGGCAGCAAAAACACTCGATTTTTAAAAACAGCTAATAATAACATTTTTAAGAATGGAATTCCACCCCGAACCACATTCTAGCATCCGTTGTTACATTTGAGTGAAAAAAAATTTTTTTGCTCCTGGGCAGTTTTTTTTCTGACCCCGGCATCACGCGTTTTCTTCCTCGGGCAGCAAAAACACTCGATTTTTAAAAACAGCTAATAATAATATTTTTATGCATGGAATTCCACCCCGAATCACATTCTAGCATCCGTTGTTACATTTGAGTCAAGAAAAATTTTTTTGCTCCTGGGCAGTTTTTTTTCTGACCCCGGCATCACGCGTTTTCTTCCTCGGGCAGCAAAAACACTTGATTTTTAAAAACAGCTAATAATAACAACTTTAAGCATGGAATTCCACCCCGAATCACATTCTAGCATCCGTTGTTACATTTGAGTCAAAAGAAAATTTTTTGCTCCTGGGCAGATTTTTTTCTGACCCCGGCATCACGCGTTTTCTTCCTCGGGCAGCAAAAACACTCGATTTTTAAAAACAGCTAATAATAACATTTTTAAGCATGGAATTCCACCCCGAATCACATTCTAGCATCCGTTGTTACATTTGAGTCAAAAAAAATTTTTTGGTCCTGGGCAGTTTTTTTTCTGACCCCGGCATCACGCGGTTTCTTCCTCGGGCAGCAAAAACACTCGATTTTTTAAAACAGCTAATAATAACATTTTTAAGCAAGGAATTCCACCCTGAATCACATTCTAGCATCCGTTGTTACATTTGAGTGGAAAAATTTTTTTTTGCTCCTGGGCAGCTTTTTTTCTGACCCCGGCATCACGCGTTTTCTTCCTCGGGCAGCAAAAACACTTGATTTTTAAAAACAGGTAATAATAACAACTTTAAGCATGGAATTCCACCCCGAATCACATTCTAGCATCCGTTGTTACATTTGAGTCAAAAGAAAATTTTTTGCTCCTGGGCAGTTTTTTTTCTGACCCCGGGATCATGCGTTTTCTTCCTAGGGCAGGAAAAACATTCGATTTTTAAAAACAGCTAATAATAACATTTTTAAGCATGGAATTCCACCCCGAATCACATTCTAGCATCCGTTGTTACATTTGACTCAAAAAAAATTTTTTTCCTCCTGGGCAGCTTTTTTTCTGACCCCGGTATCACGCATTTTCTTCATCGGGCAGCAAAAACACTCGATTTTTTTAAACAGCTAATAATAACATTTTTAAGCATGGAATTCCACCCCGAATCACATTCTAGCATCCGTTGTTACATTTCAGTCAAAAAAATTTTTTTGCTCCTGGGCAGTTTTTTTTCTGACCTCGGCATCATGCGTTTTCTTCCTCGGCAGCAAAAACACTCGATTTTTAAAAACAGCTAATAATAACATTTTTAAGCATGGAATTCCACCCCGAATCACATTCTAGCGTCCGTAGTTATATTTGAGTCAAAAAAATTTTTTTGCTCCTGGGCAGTTTTTTTTCTGACCCCGGCATCACGCATTTTCTTCCTCGGGCAGCAAAAACACTCGATTTTTAAAAACAGCTAATAATAACATTTTTAAGCATGGAATTCCACCCCGAATCACATTCTAGCATCCGTTGTTACATTTGAGTCAAAAAAATTTTTTGGTCCTGGGCAGCTTTTTTTCTGACCCCCGGCATCACGCGTTTTCTTCCTCGGGCAGCAAAAACACTCGATTTTTAAAAACAGCTAATAATAACATTTTTAAGCATGGAATTCCACCCCGAATCACATTCTAGCATCCGTTGTTACATTTGAGTCAAAAAAAATTTTTTGCTCCTGGGCAGTTTTTTTTCTGACCCCGGCATCACGCGTTTTCTTCCTCGGGCAGCAAAAACACTCGATTTTTAAAAACAGCTAATAATAACATTTTTAAGCATGGAATTCCTACCCGAACCACATTCTAGCATCCGTTGTTACATTTGAGTCAAAAAAAATTTTTTTGCTCCTGGGCAGATTTTTTTCTGACCCCGGCATCACGCATTTTCTTCCTCGGACAGCAAAAACACTCGATTTTTAAAAACAGCTAATAATAATATTTTTAAGCATGGAATTCCAACCCGAACCACATTCTAGCATCCGTTGTTACATTTGAGTCAAAAAAAATTTTTTTGCTCCTGGGCAGATTTTTTTCTGACCCCGGCATCACGCGTTTTCTTCCTCGGACAGCAAAAACACTCGATTTTTAAAAACAGCTAATAATAACATTTTTAAGAATGGAATTCCACCCCGAACCACATTCTAGCATCCGTTGTTACATTTGAGTCAAAAAAAATTTTTTTGCTCCTGGGCAGCTTTTTTTCTGACCCCGGCATCACGCGTTTTCTTCCTCGGGCAGCAAAAAAACTCGATTTTTAAAAACATCTAATAATAGCATTTTTAAGCATGGAATTCCACCCCGAATCACATTCTAGCATCCGTTGTTACATTTGAGTCAAAAAAATTTTTTTCCCTCCTGGGCAGATTTTTTTCTGACCCCGGCATCACGCGTTTTCTTCCTCGGGCAGCAAAAACACTCGATTTTTAAAAACAGCTAATAATAACATTTTTAAGAATGGAATTCCACCCCGAACCACATTCTAGCATCCGTTGTTACATTTGAGTGAAAAAAAATTTTTTTGCTCCTGGGCAGTTTTTTTTCTGACCCCGGCATCACGCGTTTTCTTCCTCGGGCAGCAAAAACACTCGATTTTTAAAAACAGCTAATAATAATATTTTTATGCATGGAATTCCACCCCGAATCACATTCCAGCATCCGTTGTTACATTTGAGTCAAAAAAAATTTTTTTGCTCCTGGGCAGTTTTTTTTTCTGACCCCGGCATCACGCGTTTTCTTCCTCGGGCAGCAAAAACACTCGATTTTTTAAAACAGCTAATAATAACATTTTTAAGCATGGAATTCCACCCTGAATCACATTCTAGCATCCGTTGTTACATTTGAGTCAAAAAAATTTTTTTTGCTCCTGGGCAGCTTTTTTTCTGACCCCGGCATCACGCGTTTTCTTCCTCGGGCAGCAAAAACACTCGATTTTTAAAAACAGCTAATAATAACATTTTTAAACATGGAATTCCACCCTGAATCACATTCTAGCATCCGTAGTTACATTTGAGTCAAGAAAAATTTTTTTGCTCCTGGGCAGTTTTTTTTCTGACCCCGGGATCACGCGTTTTCTTCCTCGGGCAGCAAAAACACTCGATTTTTAAAAACAGCTAATAATAACATTTTTAAGCATGGAATTCCACCCCGAATCACATTCTAGCATCCGTTGTTACATTTGAGTCCAAAAAATTTTTTTTGCTCCTGGGCAGCTTTTTTTCTGACCCCGGCATCACGCGTTTTCTTCCTCGGGCAGCAAAAACACTCGATTTTTAAAAACAGCAAATAATAACATTTTTAAACATGGAATTCCACCCCGAATCACATTCTAGCATCCATTGTTACATTTGAGTCAAGAAAATTTTTTTTGCTCCTGGGCAGTTTTTTTTCTGACCCCGGGATCACGCGTTTTCTTCCTCGGGCAGCAAAAACACTCGATTTTTTAAAACAGCTAATAATAACATTTTTAAGCATGGAATTCCAACCCGAATCACATTCTAGCATCCTTTGTTACATTTGAGTCAAAAAATTTTTTTTGCTCCTGGGCAGTTTTTTTTCTGACCCCGGCATCACGCGTTTTCTTCCTCGGGCAGCAAAAACATTCGATTTTTAAAAACAGCTAATAATAACATTTTTAAGCATGGAATTCCACCCCGAATCACATTCTAGCATCCGTTGTTACATTTGACTCAAAAAAATTTTTTTTCCTCCTGGGCAGCTTTTTTTCTGACCCCGGTATCACGCATTTTCTTCATCGGGCAGCAAAAACACTCGATTTTTTAAAACAGCTAATAATAACATTTTTAAGCATGGAATTCCACCCCGAATCACATTCTAGCATCCGTTGTTACATTTCAGTCAAAAAAAATTTTTTTGATCCTGGGCAGTTTTTTTTCTGACCCCGGCATCACGCGTTTTCTTCCTCGGGCAGCAAAAACACTCGATTTTTAAAAACAGCTAATAATAACATTTTTAAGCATGGAATTCCACCCCGAATCACATTCTAGCATCCGTTGTTACATTTGAGTCAAAAAAAATTTTTGGTCCTGGGCAGCTTTTTTTCTGACCCCCGGCATCACGCGTTTTCTTCCTCGGGCAGCAAAAACACTCGATTTTTAAAAACAGCTAATAATAACATTTTTAAGCATGGAATTCCACCCCGAATCACATTCTAGCATCCGTTGTTACATTTGAGTCAAAAAAATTTTTTTTGCTCCTGGGCAGCTTTTTTTCTGACCCCGGCATCACGCGTTTTCTTCCTCGGGCAGCAAAAACACTCGATTTTTAAAAACAGCTAATAATAACATTTTTAAACATGGAATTCCACCCTGAATCACATTCTAGCATCCGTAGTTACATTTGAGTCAAGAAAAATTTTTTTGCTCCTGGGCAGTTTTTTTTCTGACCCCGGGATCACGCGTTTTCTTCCTCGGGCAGCAAAAACACTCGATTTTTAAAAACAGCTAATAATAACATTTTTAAGCATGGAATTCCACCCCGAATCACATCCTAGCATCCGTTGTTACATTTGAGTCCAAAAAATTTTTTTTGCTCCTGGGCAGCTTTTTTTCTGACCCCGGCATCACGCGTTTTCTTCATCGGGCAGCAAAAACACTCGATTTTTAAAAACAGCAAATAATAACATTTTTAAACATGGAATTCCACCCCGAATCACATTCTAGCATCCATTGTTACATTTGAGTCAAGAAAATTTTTTTTGCTCCTGGGCAGTTTTTTTTCTGACCCCGGGATCACGCGTTTTCTTCCTCGGGCAGCAAAAACACTCGATTTTTTAAAACAGCTAATAATAACATTTTTAAGCATGGAATTCCAACCCGAATCACATTCTAGCATCCTTTGTTACATTTGAGTCAAAAAATTTTTTTTGCTCCTGGGCAGTTTTTTTTCTGACCCCGGCATCACGCGTTTTCTTCCTCGGGCAGCAAAAACATTCGATTTTTAAAAACAGCTAATAATAACATTTTTAAGCATGGAATTCCACCCCGAATCACATTCTAGCATCCGTTGTTACATTTGACTCAAAAAAATTTTTTTTCCTCCTGGGCAGCTTTTTTTCTGACCCCGGTATCACGCATTTTCTTCATCGGGCAGCAAAAACACTCGATTTTTTAAAACAGCTAATAATAACATTTTTAAGCATGGAATTCCACCCCGAATCACATTCTAGCATCCGTTGTTACATTTCAGTCAAAAAAAATTTTTTTGATCCTGGGCAGTTTTTTTTCTGACCCCGGCATCACGCGTTTTCTTCCTCGGGCAGCAAAAACACTCGATTTTTAAAAACAGCTAATAATAACATTTTTAAGCATGGAATTCCACCCCGAATCACATTCTAGCATCCGTTGTTACATTTGAGTCAAAAAAAATTTTTGGTCCTGGGCAGCTTTTTTTCTGACCCCCGGCATCACGCGTTTTCTTCCTCGGGCAGCAAAAACACTCGATTTTTAAAAACAGCTAATAATAACATTTTTAAGCATGGAATTCCACCCCGAATCACATTCTAGCATCCGTTGTTACATTTGAGTCAAAAAAATTTTTTTTGCTCCTGGGCAGATTTTTTTCTGACCCCGGTATCACGCATTTTCTTCATCGGGCATCAAAAACACTCGATTTTTTTAAACAGCTAATAATAACATTTTTAAGCATGGAATTCCACCCCGAATCACATTCTAGCATCCGTTGTTACATTTCAGTCAAAAAAATTTTTTTTGATCCTGGGCAGTTTTTTTTCTGACCCCGGCATCACGCGTTTTCTTCCTCGGGCAGCAAAAACACTCGATTTTTAAAAACAGCTAATAATAACATTTTTAAGCATGGAATTCCACCCCGAATCACATTCTAGCATCCGTTGTTACATTTGAGTCAAAAAAAATTTTTGGTCCTGGGCAGCTTTTTTTCTGACCCCCGGCATCACGCGTTTTCTTCCTCGGGCAGCAAAAACACTCGATTTTTAAAAACAGCTAATAATAACATTTTTAAGCATGGAATTCCACCCCGAATCACATTCTAGCATCCGTTGTTACATTTGAGTCAAAAAAAATTTTTTTGCTCCTGAGCAGATTTTTTTCTGACCCCGGCATCACGCATTTTCTTCCTCGGACAGCAAAAACACTCGATTTTTCAAAACAGCTAATAATAATATTTTTAAGCATGGAATTCCAACCCGAACCACATTCTAGCATCCGTTGTTACATTTGAGTCAAAAAAAATTTTTTTGCTCCTGGGCAGATTTTTTTCTGACCCCGGCATCACGCGTTTTCTTCCTCGGACAGCAAAAACACTCGATTTTTAAAAACAGCTAATAATAACATTTTTAAGAATGGAATTCCACCCCGAACCACATTCTAGCATCCGTTGTTACATTTGAGTCAAAAGAAAATTTTTTGCTCCCGGGCAGTTTTTTTTCTGACCCCGGCATCACGCGTTTTCTTCCTCGGGCAGCAAAAACACTCGATTTTTAAAAACAGCTAATAATAAAATTTTTAAGCATGGAATTCCACCCCGAACCACATTCTAGCATCCGTTGTTACATTTCAGTCAAAAAAATTTTTTTTGATCCTGGGCAGTTTTTTTTCTGACCCCGGCATCACGCGTTTTCTTCCTCGGGCAGCAAAAACACTCGATTTTTAAAAACAGCTAATAATAACATTTTTAAGCATGGAATTCCACCCCGAATCACATTCTAGCATCCGTTGTTACATTTGAGTCAAAAAAAATTTTTGGTCCTGGGCAGCTTTTTTTCTGACCCCCGGCATCACGCGTTTTCTTCCTCGGGCAGCAAAAACACTCGATTTTTAAAAACAGCTAATAATAACATTTTTAAGCATGGAATTCCACCCCGAATCACATTCTAGCATCCGTTGTTACATTTGAGTCAAAAAAAATTTTTTTGCTCCTGAGCAGATTTTTTTCTGACCCCGGCATCACGCATTTTCTTCCTCGGACAGCAAAAACACTCGATTTTTCAAAACAGCTAATAATAATATTTTTAAGCATGGAATTCCAACCCGAACCACATTCTAGCATCCGTTGTTACATTTGAGTCAAAAAAATTTTTTTTGCTCCTGGGCAGATTTTTTTCTGACCCCGGCATCACGCGTTTTCTTCCTCGGACAGCAAAAACACTCGATTTTTAAAAACAGCTAATAATAACATTTTTAAGAATGGAATTCCACCCCGAACCACATTCTAGCATCCGTTGTTACATTTGAGTCAAAAAAAAATTTTTTGCTCCTTGGCAGCTTTTTTTCTGACCCCGGCATCACGCGTTTTCTTCCTCGGGCAGCAAAAAAACTCGATTTTTAAAAACATCTAATAATAGCATTTTTTAGCATGGAATTCCACCCCGAATCACATTCTAGCATCCGTTGTTACATTTGAGTCAAAAAAAATTTTTTTGCTCCTGGGCAGATTTTTTTCTGACCCCGGCATCACGCGTTTTCTTCCTCGGGCAGCAAAAACACTCGATTTTTAAAAACAGCTAATAATAACATTTTTAAGAATGGAATTCCACCCCGAATCACATTCTAGCATCCGTTGTTACATTTGAGTGAAAAAAATTTTTTTTGCTCCTGGGCAGTTTTTTTTCTGACCCCGGCATCACGCGTTTTCTTCCTCGGGCAGCAAAAACACTCGATTTTTAAAAACAGCTAATAATAATATTTTTATGCATGGAATTCCACCCCGAATCACATTCTAGCATCCGTTGTTACATTTGAGTCAAGAAAAATTTTTTTGCTCCTTGGCAGTTTTTTTTCTGACCCCGGCATCACGCGTTTTCTTCCTCGGGCAGCAAAAACACTCGATTTTTAAAAACAGCTAATAATAAAATTTTTAAGCATGGAATTCCACCCCGAACCACATTCTAGCATCCGTTGTTACATTTGAGTCAAAAAAATTTTTTTTGGTCCTGGGCAGATTTTTTTCTAACCCCGGCATCACGCGTTTTCTTCCTCGGGCAGCAAAAAAACTCGATTTTTAAAAACATCTAATAATAGCATTTTTAAGAATGGAATTCCACCCCGAACCACATTCTAGCATCCGTTGTTACATTTGAGTGAAAAAAAATTTTTTTGCTCCTGGGCAGATTTTTTTCTGACCCCGGCATCACGCGTTTTCTTCCTCGGGCAGCAAAAACACTCGATTTTTAAAAACAGCTAATAATAACATTTTTAAGCATGGAATTCCACCCCGAACCACATTCTAGCATCCGTTGTTACATTTGAGTCAAAAAAATTTTTTTGCTCCTGGGCAGATTTTTTTCTGACCCCGGCATCACGCGGTTTCTTCCTCGGGCAGCAAAAACACTTGATTTTTAAAAACAGCTAATAATAACATTTTTAAGCATGGAATTCCACCCCGAATCACATTCTAGCATCCGTTGTTACATTTGAGTCAAAAAAAATTTTTTGCTCCTGGGCAGTTTTTTTTCTGACCCTGGCATCACGCGTTTTCTTCCTCGGGCAGCAAAAACACTCGATTTTAAAAAAACAGCTAATAATAACATTTTTAAGCATGGAATTCTACCCCGAATCACATTCTAGCATCCGTTGTTACATTTGAGTCAAAAAAATTTTTTTTGCTGCTGGGCAGTTTTTTTTCTAACCCCGGCATCACGCGTTTTCTTCCTCGGGCAGCAAAAACACTCGATTTTTAAAAACAGCTAATAATAACATTTTTAAGCATGGAATTCCACCCCGAATGACATTCTAGCATCCGTTGTTACATTTGAGTCAAAAAAAATTTTTTGGTCCTGGGCAGATTTTTTTCTGACCCCGGCATCACGCGTTTTCTTCCTCGGGCAGCAAAAACACTCGATTTTTAAAAACAGCTAATAATAACAACTTTAAGCATGGAATTCCACCCCGAATCACATTCTAGCATCCGTTGTTATATTTGAGTCAAACGAAAATTTTTTGCTCCTGGGCAGTTTTTTTTCTGAACCCGGCATCACGCGTTTTCTTCCTCGGGCAGCAAAAACACTCGATTTTTAAAAACAGCTAATAATAACATTTTTAAGCATGGAATTCCACCCCGAACCACATTCTAGCATCCGTTGTTACATGTGAGTCAAAAAATTTTTTTTGCTCCTGGGCAGTTTTTTTTCTGACCCCGACATCACGCGTTTTCTTCCTCGGGCAGCAAAAACACTCGATTTTTACAAACAGCTAATAATAACATTTTTAAGCATGGAATTCCACCCCGAACTACATTCTAGCATCCGTTGTTACATTGGAGTCAAAACAAATTTTTTGGTCCTGGGCAGATTTTTTTCTGACCCCGGCATCACGCGTTTTCTTCCTCGGGCAGCAAAAACACTCGATTTTTAAAAACAGCTAATAATAACAACTTTAAGCATGGAATTCCACCCCGAATCACATTCTAGCATCCGTTGTTACATTTGAGCCAAAAAAAATTTTTTTGCTCCTGGGCAGCTTTTTTTCTGACCCCGGCATCACGCGTTTTCTTCCTCGGGCAGCAAAAACACTCGATTTTTAAAAACAGCTAATAATAACAACTTTAAGCATGGAATTCCACCCCGAATCACATTCTAGCATCCGTTGTTACATTTGAGTCAAAAGAAAATTTTTTGCTCCTGGGCAGTTTTTTTTCTGACCCCGACATCACGCGTTTTCTTCCTCGGGCAGAAAAAACACTCGATTTTAAAAAAACAGCTAATAATAACATTTTTAAGCATGGAATACCACCCCGAACCACATTCTAGCATCCGTTGTTACATGTGAGTCAAAAAAAATTTTTTGCTCCTGGGCAGTTTTTTTTCTGACCCCGGCATCACGCGTTTTCTTCCTCGGGCAGCAAAAACACTCGATTTTTACAAACAGCTAATAATAACATTTTTAAGCATGGAATTCCACCCCGAACTACATTCTAGCATCCGTTGTTACATTTGAGTCAAAACAAATTTTTTGGTCCTGGGCAGATTTTTTTCTGACCCCGGCATCACGCGTTTTCTTCCTCGGGCAGCAAAAACACTCGATTTTTAAAAACAGCTAATAATAACAACTTTAAGCATGGAATTCCACCCCGAATCACATTCTAGCATCCGTTGTAACATTTGAGTCAAAAAAATTTTTTTTGCTCCTGGGCAGTTTTTTTTCTAACCCCGGCATCACGCGTTTTCTTCCTCGGGCAGCAAAAACACTCGATTTTTAAAAACAGCTAATAATAACATTTTTAAGCATGGAATTCCACCCCGAACCACATTCTGGCATCTGTTGTTACATTTGAGTCAAAAAAATTTTTTTGGTCCTGGGCAGATTTTTTTCTGAACCCGGCATCACGCGTTTTCTTCCTCGGGCAGCAAAAACAGTCGATTTTTAAAAACAGCTAATAATAACATTTTTAAGCATGGAATTCCACCCCGAACCACATTTTAGCATCCGTTGTTACATTTGAGTAAAAAAAAATTTTTTTGGTCCTGGGCAGATTTTTTTCTGACCCCGGCATCACGCGTTTTCTTCCTCGGGCAGCAAAAACACTCGATTTTTAAAAACAGCTAATAATAACATTTTTAAGCATGGAATTCCTACCCGAACCACATTTTAGCATCCGTTGTTACATTTGAGTAAAAAAAATTTTTTTTGCTCCTGGGCAGATTTTTTTCTGACCCCGGCATCACGCGTTTTCTTCCTCTGGGAGCAAAAACACTCGATTTTTAAATACAGCTAATAATAACATTTTTAAGAATGGAATTCCACCCCGAACCACATTTTAGCATCCGTTGTTACATTTGAGTAAAAAAAATTTTTTTTGCTCCTGGGCAGATTTTTTTCTGACCCCGGCATCACGCGTTTTCTTCCTGGGGCAGCAAAAACACTCGATTTTTAAAAACAGCTAATAATAACATTTTTAAGCATGGAATTACACCCCGAATCACATTCTAGCGTCCGTTGTTACATTTGAGTCAAAAAAAATTTTTTTGCTCCTGGGCAGCTTTTTTTCTGACCCCGGCATCACGCGTTTTCTTCCTCTGGGAGCAAAAACACTCGATTTTTAAAAACAGCTAATAATAACATTTTTAAGCATGGAATTCCACCCCGAACTAGATTCTAGCATCCGTTGTTACATTTGAGTCAAAAAAATTTTTTTGGTCCTGGGCAGTTTTTTTTCTGACCCCGTCATCTCGCGTTTTCTTCCTCGGGCAGCAAAAACACTCGATTTTTAAAAACAGCTAATAATAAGATTTTTAAGCATGGAATTCCACCCCGAACCACCTTCTAGCATCCGTTGTTACATTTGAGTCAAAAAAATTTTTTTTGGTCCTGGGCAGATTTTTTTCTGACCCCGGCATCACGCGTTTTCTTCCTCGGGCAGCAAAAACACTTGATTTTTAAAAACAGCTAATAATAACATTTTTAAGCATGGAATTCCACCCCGAACCACATTTTAGCATCCGTTGTTACATTTGAGTAAAAAAAATTTTTTTTGCTCCTGGGCAGATTTTTTTCTGACCCCGGCATCACGCGTTTTCTTCCTCTGGGAGCAAAAACACTCGATTTTTAAAAACAGCTAATAATAACATTTTTAAGAATGGAATTCCACCCCGAACCAAATTTTAGCATCCGTTGTTACATTTGAGTAAAAAATATTTTTTTTGCTCCTGGGCAGATTTTTTTCTGACCCCGGCATCACGTGTTTTCTTCCTCGGGCAGCAAAAACACTCGATTTTTAAAAACAGCTAATAATAACATTTTTAAGCATGGAATTACACCCCGAATCACATTCTAGCGTCCGTTGTTACATTTGAGTCAAAAAAAATTTTTTTGCTCCTGGGCAGTTTTTTTTCTGACCCCGGCATCACGCGTTTTCTTACTCGGGCAGCAAAAACACTCGATTTTAAAAAACAGCTAATAATAACATTTTTAAGCATGGAATTCCACCCCGAATCACATTCTAGCATCCGTTGTTACATTTGAGTCAAAAAAAATTTTTTGGTCCTGGGCAGATTTTTTTCTGACCCCGGCATCACGCGTTTTCTTCCTCGGGCAGCAAAAACACTCGATTTTTAAAAACAGCTAATAATAACAACTTTAAGCATGGAATTCCACCCCGAACCACATTCTAGCATCCGTTGTTACATTTGAGTCAAAAAAATTTTTTTGCTCCTGGGCAGATTTTTTTCTGACCCCGGCATCACGCGGTTTCTTCCTCGGGCAGCAAAAACACTTGATTTTTAAAAACAGCTAATAATAACATTTTTAAGCATGGAATTCCACCCCGAATCACATTCTAGCATCCGTTGTTACATTTGAGTCAAAAAAATTTTTTTGGTCCTGGGCAGTTTTTTTTCTGACCCTGGCATCACGCGTTTTCTTCCTCGGGCAGCAAAAACACTTGATTTTTAAAAACAGCTAATAATAACATTTTTAAGCATGGAATTCCACCCCGAACCACATTTTAGCATCCGTTGTTACATTTGAGTAAAAAAAATTTTTTTTGCTCCTGGGCAGATTTTTTTCTGACCCCGGCATCACGCGTTTTCTTCCTCTGGGAGCAAAAACACTCGATTTTTAAAAACAGCTAATAATAACATTTTTAAGAATGGAATTCCACCCCGAACCAAATTTTAGCATCCGTTGTTACATTTGAGTAAAAAATATTTTTTTTGCTCCTGGGCAGATTTTTTTTCTGACCCCGGCATCACGTGTTTTCTTCCTCGGGCAGCAAAAACACTCGATTTTTAAAAACAGCTAATAATAACATTTTTAAGCATGGAATTACACCCCGAATCACATTCTAGCGTCCGTTGTTACATTTGAGTCAAAAAAAATTTTTTTGCTCCTGGGCAGTTTTTTTTCTGACCCCGGCATCACGCGTTTTCTTACTCGGGCAGCAAAAACACTCGATTTTAAAAAACAGCTAATAATAACATTTTTAAGCATGGAATTCCACCCCGAATCACATTCTAGCATCCGTTGTTACATTTGAGTCAAAAAAAATTTTTTGGTCCTGGGCAGATTTTTTTCTGACCCCGGCATCACGCGTTTTCTTCCTCGGGCAGCAAAAACACTCGATTTTTAAAAACAGCTAATAATAACAACTTTAAGCATGGAATTCCACCCCGAACCACATTCTAGCATCCGTTGTTACATTTGAGTCAAAAAAATTTTTTTGCTCCTGGGCAGATTTTTTTCTGACCCCGGCATCACGCGGTTTCTTCCTCGGGCAGCAAAAACACTTGATTTTTAAAAACAGCTAATAATAACATTTTTAAGCATGGAATTCCACCCCGAATCACATTCTAGCATCCGTTGTTACATTTGAGTCAAAAAAATTTTTTTGCTCCTGGGCAGTTTTTTTTCTGACCCTGGCATCACGCGTTTTCTTCCTCGGGCAGCAAAAACACTCGATTTTAAAAAAACAGCTAATAATAACATTTTTAAGCATGGAATTCCACCCCGAATCACATTCTAGCATCCGTTGTTACATTTGAGTCAAAAAAATTTTTTTTGCTGCTGGGCAGTTTTTTTTCTAACCCCGGCATCACGCGTTTTCTTCCTCGGGCAGCAAAAACACTCGATTTTTAAAAACAGCTAATAATAACATTTTTAAGCATGGAATTCCACCCCGAATCACATTCTAGCATCCGTTGTTACATTTGAGTCAAAAAAAATTTTTTGGTCCTGGGCAGATTTTTTTCTGACCCCGGCATCACGCGTTTTCTTCCTCGGGCAGCAAAAACACTCGATTTTTAAAAACAGCTAATAATAACAACTTTAAGCATGGAATTCCACCCCGAATCACATTCTAGCATCCGTTGTTACATTTGAGTCAAACGAAAATTTTTTGCTCCTGGGCAGTTTTTTTTCTGAACCCGGCATCACGCGTTTTCTTCCTCGGGCAGCAAAAACACTCGATTTTTAAAAACAGCTAATAATAACATTTTTAAGCATGGAATTCCACCCCGAACCACATTCTAGCATCCGTTGTTACATGTGAGTCAAAAAATTTTTTTTGCTCCTGGGCAGTTTTTTTTCTGACCCCGACATCACGCGTTTTCTTCCTCGGGCAGCAAAAACACTCGATTTTTACAAACAGCTAATAATAACATTTTTAAGCATGGAATTCCACCCCGAACTACATTCTAGCATCCGTTGTTACATTGGAGTCAAAACAAATTTTTTGGTCCTGGGCAGATTTTTTTCTGACCCCGGCATCACGCGTTTTCTTCCTCGGGCAGCAAAAACACTCGATTTTTAAAAACAGCTAATAATAACAACTTTAAGCATGGAATTCCACCCCGAATCACATTCTAGCATCCGTTGTTACATTTGAGCCAAAAAAAATTTTTTTGCTCCTGGGCAGCTTTTTTTCTGACCCCGGCATCACGCGTTTTCTTCCTCGGGCAGCAAAAACACTCGATTTTTAAAAACAGCTAATAATAACAACTTTAAGCATGGAATTCCACCCCGAAGCACATTCTAGCATCCGTTGTAACATTTGAGTCAAAAAAATTTTTTTTGCTCCTGGGCAGTTTTTTTTCTAACCCCGGCATCACGCGTTTTCTTCCTCGGGCAGCAAAAACACTCGATTTTTAAAAACAGCTAATAATAACATTTTTAAGCATGGAATTCCACCCCGAACCACATTCTGGCATCTGTTGTTACATTTGAGTCAAAAAAATTTTTTTGGTCCTGGGCAGATTTTTTTCTGAACCCGGCATCACGCGTTTTCTTCCTCGGGCAGCAAAAACAGTCGATTTTTAAAAACAGCTAATAATAACATTTTTAAGCATGGAATTCCACCCCGAACCACATTTTAGCATCCGTTGTTACATTTGAGTAAAAAAAAATTTTTTTGGTCCTGGGCAGATTTTTTTCTGACCCCGGCATCACGCGTTTTCTTCCTCGGGCAGCAAAAACACTCGATTTTTAAAAACAGCTAATAATAACATTTTTAAGCATGGAATTCCACCCCGAACCACATTTTAGCATCCGTTGTTACATTTGAGTAAAAAAAATTTTTTTTGCTCCTGGGCAGATTTTTTTCTGACCCCGGCATCACGCGTTTTCTTCCTCTGGGAGCAAAAACACTCGATTTTTAAATACAGCTAATAATAACATTTTTAAGAATGGAATTCCACCCCGAACCACATTTTAGCATCCGTTGTTACATTTGAGTAAAAAAAATTTTTTTTGCTCCTGGGCAGTTTTTTTTCTGACCCCGGCATCACGCGTTTTCTTCCTCGGGCAGCAAAAACACTCGATTTTTACAAACAGCTAATAATAACATTTTTAAGCATGGAATTCCACCCCGAACTACATTCTAGCATCCGTTGTTACATTTGAGTCAAAACAAATTTTTTGGTCCTGGGCAGATTTTTTTCTGACCCCGGCATCACGCGTTTTCTTCCTCGGGCAGCAAAAACACTCGATTTTTAAAAACAGCTAATAATAACAACTTTAAGCATGGAATTCCACCCCGAATCACATTCTAGCATCCGTTGTAACATTTGAGTCAAAAAAATTTTTTTTGCTCCTGGGCAGTTTTTTTTCTAACCCCGGCATCACGCGTTTTCTTCCTCGGGCAGCAAAAACACTCGATTTTTAAAAACAGCTAATAATAACATTTTTAAGCATGGAATTCCACCCCGAACCACATTCTGGCATCTGTTGTTACATTTGAGTCAAAAAAATTTTTTTGGTCCTGGGCAGATTTTTTTCTGACCCCGGCATCACGCGTTTTCTTCCTCTGGGAGCAAAAACACTCGATTTTTAAAAACAGCTAATAATAACATTTTTAAGAATGGAATTCCACCCCGAACCAAATTTTAGCATCCGTTGTTACATTTGAGTAAAAAATATTTTTTTTGCTCCTGGGCAGATTTTTTTCTGACCCCGGCATCACGTGTTTTCTTCCTCGGGCAGCAAAAACACTCGATTTTTAAAAACAGCTAATAATAACATTTTTAAGCATGGAATTACACCCCGAATCACATTCTAGCGTCCGTTGTTACATTTGAGTCAAAAAAAATTTTTTTGCTCCTGGGCAGTTTTTTTTCTGACCCCGGCATCACGCGTTTTCTTACTCGGGCAGCAAAAACACTCGATTTTTAAAAACAGCTAATAATAACATTTTTAAGCATGGAATTCCACCCCGAATCACATTCTAGCATCCGTTGTTACATTTGAGTCAAAAAAAATTTTTTGGTCCTGGGCAGATTTTTTTCTGACCCCGGCATCACGCGTTTTCTTCCTCGGGCAGCAAAAACACTCGATTTTTAAAAACAGCTAATAATAACAACTTTAAGCATGGAATTCCACCCCGAACCACATTCTAGCATCCGTTGTTACATTTGAGTCAAAAAAATTTTTTTGCTCCTGGGCAGATTTTTTTCTGACCCCGGCATCACGCGGTTTCTTCCTCGGGCAGCAAAAACACTTGATTTTTAAAAACAGCTAATAATAACATTTTTAAGCATGGAATTCCACCCCGAATCACATTCTAGCATCCGTTGTTACATTTGAGTCAAAAAAATTTTTTTGCTCCTGGGCAGTTTTTTTTCTGACCCTGGCATCACGCGTTTTCTTCCTCGGGCAGCAAAAACACTCGATTTTAAAAAAACAGCTAATAATAACATTTTTAAGCATGGAATTCCACCCCGAATCACATTCTAGCATCCGTTGTTACATTTGAGTCAAAAAAATTTTTTTTGCTGCTGGGCAGTTTTTTTTCTAACCCCGGCATCACGCGTTTTCTTCCTCGGGCAGCAAAAACACTCGATTTTTAAAAACAGCTAATAATAACATTTTTAAGCATGGAATTCCACCCCGAATCACATTCTAGCATCCGTTGTTACATTTGAGTCAAAAAAAATTTTTTGGTCCTGGGCAGATTTTTTTCTGACCCCGGCATCACGCGTTTTCTTCCTCGGGCAGCAAAAACACTCGATTTTTAAAAACAGCTAATAATAACAACTTTAAGCATGGAATTCCACCCCGAATCACATTCTAGCATCCGTTGTTACATTTGAGTCAAACGAAAATTTTTTGCTCCTGGGCAGTTTTTTTTCTGAACCCGGCATCACGCGTTTTCTTCCTCGGGCAGCAAAAACACTCGATTTTTAAAAACAGCTAATAATAACATTTTTAAGCATGGAATTCCACCCCGAACCACATTCTAGCATCCGTTGTTACATGTGAGTCAAAAAATTTTTTTTGCTATGGGCAGTTTTTTTTCTGACCCCGACATCACGCGTTTTCTTCCTCGGGCAGCAAAAACACTCGATTTTTACAAACAGCTAATAATAACATTTTTAAGCATGGAATTCCACCCCGAACTACATTCTAGCATCCGTTGTTACATTGGAGTCAAAACAAATTTTTTGGTCCTGGGCAGATTTTTTTCTGACCCCGGCATCACGCGTTTTCATCCTCGGGCAGCAAAAACACTCGATTTTTAAAAACAGCTAATAATAACAACTTTAAGCATGGAATTCCACCCCGAATCACATTCTAGCATCCGTTGTTACATTTGAGCCAAAAAAAATTTTTTTGCTCCTGGGCAGCTTTTTTTCTGACCCCGGCATCACGCGTTTTCTTCCTCGGGCAGCAAAAACAGTCGATTTTTAAAAACAGCTAATAATAACAACTTTAAGCATGGAATTCCACCCCGAAGCACATTCTAGCATCCGTTGTAACATTTGAGTCAAAAAAATTTTTTTTGCTCCTGGGCAGTTTTTTTTCTAACCCCGGCATCACGCGTTTTCTTCCTCGGGCAGCAAAAACACTCGATTTTTAAAAACAGCTAATAATAACATTTTTAAGCATGGAATTCCACCCCGAACCACATTCTGGCATCTGTTGTTACATTTGAGTCAAAAAAATTTTTTTGGTCCTGGGCAGATTTTTTTCTGAACCCGGCATCACGCGTTTTCTTCCTCGGGCAGCAAAAACAGTCGATTTTTAAAAACAGCTAATAATAACATTTTTAAGCATGGAATTCCACCCCGAACCACATTTTAGCATCCGTTGTTACATTTGAGTAAAAAAAAATTTTTTTGGTCCTGGGCAGATTTTTTTCTGACCCCGGCATCACGCGTTTTCTTCCTCGGGCAGCAAAAACACTCGATTTTTAAAAACAGCTAATAATAACATTTTTAAGCATGGAATTCCACCCCGAACCACATTTTAGCATCCGTTGTTACATTTGAGTAAAAAAAATTTTTTTTGCTCCTGGGCAGATTTTTTTCTGACCCCGGCATCACGCGTTTTCTTCCTCTGGGAGCAAAAACACTCGATTTTTAAATACAGCTAATAATAACATTTTTAAGAATGGAATTCCACCCCGAACCACATTTTAGCATCCGTTGTTACATTTGAGTAAAAAAAATTTTTTTTGCTCCTGGGCAGTTTTTTTTCTGACCCCGGCATCACGCGTTTTCTTCCTCGGGCAGCAAAAACACTCGATTTTTAAAAACAGCTAATAATAACATTTTTAAGCATGGAATTCCACCCCGAACCACATTCTAGCATCCGTTGTTACATGTGAGTCAAAAAATTTTTTTTGCTCCTGGGCAGTTTTTTTTCTGACCCCGACATCACGCGTTTTCTTCCTCGGGCAGCAAAAACACTCGATTTTTACAAACAGCTAATAATAACATTTTTAAGCATGGAATTCCACCCCGAACTACATTCTAGCATCCGTTGTTACATTGGAGTCAAAACAAATTTTTTGGTCCTGGGCAGATTTTTTTCTGACCCCGGCATCACGCGTTTTCTTCCTCGGGCAGCAAAAACACTCGATTTTTAAAAACAGCTAATAATAACAACTTTAAGCATGGAATTCCACCCCGAATCACATTCTAGCATCCGTTGTTACATTTGAGCCAAAAAAAATTTTTTTGCTCCTGGGCAGCTTTTTTTCTGACCCCGGCATCACGCGTTTTCTTCCTCGGGCAGCAAAAACAGTCGATTTTTAAAAACAGCTAATAATAACAACTTTAAGCATGGAATTCCACCCCGAAGCACATTCTAGCATCCGTTGTAACATTTGAGTCAAAAAAATTTTTTTTGCTCCTGGGCAGTTTTTTTTCTAACCCCGGCATCACGCGTTTTCTTCCTCGGGCAGCAAAAACACTCGATTTTTAAAAACAGCTAATAATAACATTTTTAAGCATGGAATTCCACCCCGAACCACATTCTGGCATCTGTTGTTACATTTGAGTCAAAAAAATTTTTTTGGTCCTGGGCAGATTTTTTTCTGAACCCGGCATCACGCGTTTTCTTCCTCGGGCAGCAAAAACAGTCGATTTTTAAAAACAGCTAATAATAACATTTTTAAGCATGGAATTCCACCCCGAACCACATTTTAGCATCCGTTGTTACATTTGAGTAAAAAAAAAATTTTTTTGGTCCTGGGCAGATTTTTTTCTGACCCCGGCATCACGCGTTTTCTTCCTCGGGCAGCAAAAACACTCGATTTTTAAAAACAGCTAATAATAACATTTTTAAGCATGGAATTCCACCCCGAACCACATTTTAGCATCCGTTGTTACATTTGAGTAAAAAAAATTTTTTTTGCTCCTGGGCAGATTTTTTTCTGACCCCGGCATCACGCGTTTTCTTCCTCTGGGAGCAAAAACACTCGATTTTTAAATACAGCTAATAATAACATTTTTAAGAATGGAATTCCACCCCGAACCACATTTTAGCATCCGTTGTTACATTTGAGTAAAAAAAATTTTTTTTGCTCCTGGGCAGTTTTTTTTCTGACCCCGGCATCACGCGTTTTCTTCCTCGGGCAGCAAAAACACTCGATTTTTACAAACAGCTAATAATAACATTTTTAAGCATGGAATTCCACCCCGAACTACATTCTAGCATCCGTTGTTACATTTGAGTCAAAACAAATTTTTTGGTCCTGGGCAGATTTTTTTCTGACCCCGGCATCACGCGTTTTCTTCCTCGGGCAGCAAAAACACTCGATTTTTAAAAACAGCTAATAATAACAACTTTAAGCATGGAATTCCACCCCGAATCACATTCTAGCATCCGTTGTAACATTTGAGTCAAAAAAATTTTTTTTGCTCCTGGGCAGTTTTTTTTCTAACCCCGGCATCACGCGTTTTCTTCCTCGGGCAGCAAAAACACTCGATTTTTAAAAACAGCTAATAATAACATTTTTAAGCATGGAATTCCACCCCGAACCACATTCTGGCATCTGTTGTTACATTTGAGTCAAAAAAATTTTTTTGGTCCTGGGCAGATTTTTTTCTGAACCCGGCATCACGCGTTTTCTTCCTCGGGCAGCAAAAACAGTCGATTTTTAAAAACAGCTAATAATAACATTTTTAAGCATGGAATTCCACCCCGAACCACATTTTAGCATCCGTTGTTACATTTGAGTAAAAAAAAATTTTTTTGGTCCTGGGCAGATTTTTTTCTGACCCCGGCATCACGCGTTTTCTTCCTCGGGCAGCAAAAACACTCGATTTTTAAAAACAGCTAATAATAACATTTTTAAGCATGGAATTCCACCCCGAACCACATTTTAGCATCCGTTGTTACATTTGAGTAAAAAAAATTTTTTTTGCTCCTGGGCAGATTTTTTTCTGACCCCGGCATCACGCGTTTTCTTCCTCTGGGAGCAAAAACACTCGATTTTTAAATACAGCTAATAATAACATTTTTAAGAATGGAATTCCACCCCGAACCACATTTTAGCATCCGTTGTTACATTTGAGTAAAAAAAATTTTTTTTGCTCCTGGGCAGATTTTTTTCTGACCCCGGCATCACGCGTTTTCTTCCTGGGGCAGCAAAAACACTCGATTTTTAAAAACAGCTAATAATAACATTTTTAAGCATGGAATTACACCCCGAATCACATTCTAGCGTCCGTTGTTACATTTGAGTCAAAAAAAATTTTTTTGCTCCTGGGCAGCTTTTTTTCTGACCCCGGCATCACGCGTTTTCTTCCTCTGGGAGCAAAAACACTCGATTTTTAAAAACAGCTAATAATAACATTTTTAAGCATGGAATTCCACCCCGAACTAGATTCTAGCATCCGTTGTTACATTTGAGTCAAAAAATTTTTTTGGTCCTGGGCAGTTTTTTTTCTGACCCCCGTCATCTCGCGTTTTCTTCCTCGGGCAGCAAAAACACTCGATTTTTAAAAACAGCTAATAATAACATTTTTAAGCATGGAATTCCACCCCGAACCACCTTCTAGCATCCGTTGTTACATTTGAGTCAAAAAAATTTTTTTTGGTCCTGGGCAGATTTTTTTCTGACCCCGGCATCACGCGTTTTCTTCCTCGGGCAGCAAAAACACTTGATTTTTAAAAACAGCTAATAATAACATTTTTAAGCATGGAATTCCACCCCGAACCACATTTTAGCATCCGTTGTTACATTTGAGTAAAAAAAATTTTTTTTGCTCCTGGGCAGATTTTTTTCTGACCCCCGGCATCACGCGTTTTCTTCCTCTGGGAGCAAAAACACTCGATTTTTAAAAACAGCTAATAATAACATTTTTAAGAATGGGAATTCCACCCCGAACCAAATTTTAGCATCCGTTGTTACATTTGAGTAAAAAATATTTTTTTTGCTCCTGGGCAGATTTTTTTCTGACCCCGGCATCACGTGTTTTCTTCCTCGGGAATCAAAAACAATCGATTTTTAAAAACAGCTAATAATAACATTTTTAAGCATGGAATTACACCCCGAATCACATTCTAGCGTCCGTTGTTACATTTGAGTCAAAAAAAATTTTTTTGCTCCTGGGCAGTTTTTTTTCTGACCCCGGCATCACGCGTTTTCTTACTCGGGCAGCAAAAACACTCGATTTTTAAAAACAGCTAATAATAACATTTTTAAGCATGGAATTCCACCCCGAATCACATTCTAGCATCCGTTGTTACATTTGAGTCAAAAAAAATTTTTTGGTCCTGGGCAGATTTTTTTCTGACCCCGGCATCACGCGTTTTCTTCCTCGGGCAGCAAAAACACTCGATTTTTAAAAACAGCTAATAATAACAACTTTAAGCATGGAATTCCACCCCGAACCACATTCTAGCATCCGTTGTTACATTTGAGTCAAAAAAATTTTTTTTGCTCCTGGGCAGTTTTTTTTCTGACCCCGGCATCACGCGGTTTCTTCCTCGGGCAGCAAAAACACTTGATTTTTAAAAACAGCTAATAATAACATTTTTAAGCATGGAATTCCACCCCGAATCACATTCTAGCATCCGTTGTTACATTTGAGTCAAAAAAATTTTTTTGCTCCTGGGCAGTTTTTTTTCTGACCCTGGCATCACGCGTTTTCTTCCTCGGGCAGCAAAAACACTCGATTTTAAAAAAACAGCTAATAATAACATTTTTAAGTATGGAATTCCACCCCGAATCACATTCTAGCATCCGTTGTTACATTTGAGTCAAAAAAATTTTTTTGCTGCTGGGCAGTTTTTTTTCTAACCCCGGCATCACGCGTTTTCTTCCTCGGGCAGCAAAAACACTCGATTTTTAAAACAGCTAATAATAACATTTTTAAGCATGGAATTCCACCCCGAATCACATTCTAGCATCCGTTGTTACATTTGAGTCAAAAAAAATTTTTTGGTCCTGGGCAGATTTTTTTCTGACCCCGGCATCACGCGTTTCTTCCTCGGGCAGCAAAAACACTCGATTTTTAAAAACAGCTAATAATAACAACTTTAAAGCATGGAATTCCACCCCGAATCACATTCTAGCATCCGTTGTTACATTTGAGTCAAACGAAAATTTTTTGCTCCTGGGCAGTTTTTTTTCTGAACCCGGCATCACGCGTTTTCTTCCTCGGGCAGCAAAAACACTCGATTTTTAAAAACAGCTAATAATAACATTTTTAAGCATGGAATTCCACCCCGAACCACATTCTAGCATCCGTTGTTACATGTGAGTCAAAAAATTTTTTTTTGCTCCTGGGCAGTTTTTTTCTGACCCCGACATCACGCGTTTTCTTCCTCGGGCAGCAAAAACACTCGATTTTTACAAACAGCTAATAATAACATTTTTAAGCATGGAATTCCACCCCGAACTACATTCTAGCATCCGTTGTTACATTGGAGTCAAAACAAATTTTTTGGTCCTGGGCAGATTTTTTTCTGACCCCGGCATCACGCGTTTTCTTCCTCGGGCAGCAAAAACACTCGATTTTTAAAAACAGCTAATAATAACAACTTTAAGCTATGGAATTCCACCCCGAATCACATTCTAGCATCCGTTGTTACATTTGAGCCAAAAAAAATTTTTTTGCTCCTGGGCAGCTTTTTTTCTGACCCCCGGCATCACGCGTTTTCTTCCTCGGGCAGCAAAAAACAGTCGATTTTTAAAAACAGCTAATAATAACAACTTTAAGCATGGAATTCCACCCCGAATCACATTCTAGCATCCGTTGTTACATTTGAGTCAAAAGAAAATTTTTTGCTCCTGGGCAGTTTTTTTTCTGACCCCGAGACCCCGACATCACGCGTTTTCTTCCTCGGGCAGAAAAAACACTCGATTTTAAAAAAACAGCTAATAATAACATTTTTAAGCATGGAATACCACCCCGAACCACATTCTAGCATCCGTTGTTACATGTGAGTCAAAAAAAATTTTTTGCTCCTGGGCAGTTTTTTTTTCTGACCCCGGCATCACGCGTTTTCTTCCTCGGGCAGCAAAAACACTCGATTTTTACAAACAGCTAATAATAACATTTTTAAGCATGGAATTCCACCCCGAACTACATTCTAGCATCCGTTGTTACATTTGAGTCAAAACAAATTTTTTGGTCCTGGGCAGATTTTTTTCTGACCCCCGGCATCACGCGTTTTCTTCCTCGGGCAGCAAAAACACTCGATTTTTAAAAACAGCTAATAATAACAACTTTAAGCATGGAATTCCACCCCGAAGCACATTCTAGCATCCGTTGTAACATTTGAGTCAAAAAAATTTTTTTTGCTCCTGGGCAGTTTTTTTTCTAACCCCGGCATCACGCGTTTTCTTCCTCGGGCAGCAAAAACACTCGATTTTTAAAAACAGCTAATAATAACATTTTTAAGCATGGAATTCCACCCCGAACCACATTCTGGCATCTGTTGTTACATTTGAGTCAAAAAAATTTTTTTGGTCCTGGGCAGATTTTTTTCTGACCCCCGGCATCACGCGTTTTCTTCCTCGGGCAGCAAAAACACTCGATTTTTAAAAACAGCTAATAATAACAACTTTAAGCATGGAATTCCACCCCGAATCACATTCTAGCATCCGTTGTTACATTTGAGTCAAACGAAAATTTTTTGCTCCTGGGCAGTTTTTTTTCTGAACCCGGCATCACGCGTTTTCTTCCTCGGGCAGCAAAAACACTCGATTTTTAAAAAACAGCTAATAATAACATTTTTAAGCATGGAATTCCACCCCCGAACCACATTCTAGCATCCGTTGTTACATGTGAGTCAAAAAAATTTTTTTGCTCCTGGGCAGTTTTTTTTCTGACCCCGACATCACGCGTTTTCTTCCTCGGGCAGCAAAAACACTCGATTTTTACAAACAGCTAATAATAACATTTTTAAGCATGGAATTCCACCCCGAACTACATTCTAGCAATCCGTTGTTACATTGGAGTCAAAACAAATTTTTTGGTCCTGGGCAGATTTTTTTTCTGACCCCCGGCATCACGCGTTTTCTTCCTCGGGCAGCAAAAACACTCGATTTTTAAAAACAGCTAATAATAACAACTTTAAGCATGGAATTCCACCCCGAATCACATTCTAGCATCCGTTGTTACATTTGAGCCAAAAAAAATTTTTTTTGCTCCTGGGCAGCTTTTTTTCTGACCCCGGCATCACGCGTTTTCTTCCTCGGGCAGCAAAAACAGTCGATTTTTAAAAACAGCTAATAATAACAACTTTAAGCATGGAATTCCACCCCGAATCACATTCTAGCATCCGTTGTTACATTTGAGTCAAAAGAAAATTTTTTGCTCCTGGGCAGTTTTTTTTCTGACCCCGACATCACGCGTTTTCTTCCTCGGGCAGAAAAAACACTCGATTTTAAAAAAACAGCTAATAATAACATTTTTAAGCATGGAATACCACCCCGAACCACATTCTAGCATCCGTTGTTACATGTGAGTCAAAAAAAATTTTTTGCTCCTGGGCAGTTTTTTTTCTGACCCCGGCATCACGCGTTTTCTTCCTCGGGCAGCAAAAACACTCGATTTTTACAAACAGCTAATAATAACATTTTTAAGCATGGAATTCCACCCCCGAACTACATTCTAGCATCCGTTGTTACATTTGAGTCAAAACAAATTTTTTGGTCCTGGGCAGATTTTTTTCTGACCCCGGCATCACGCGTTTTCTTCCTCGGGCAGCAAAAACACTCGATTTTTAAAAACAGCTAATAATAACAACTTTAAGCATGGAATTCCACCCCGAAGCACATTCTAGCATCCGTTGTAACATTTGAGTCAAAAAAATTTTTTTTGCTCCTGGGCAGTTTTTTTTCTAACCCCGGCATCACGCGTTTTCTTCCTCGGGCAGCAAAAACACTCGATTTTTAAAAACAGCTAATAATAACATTTTTAAGCATGGAATTCCACCCCGAACCACATTCTGGCATCTGTTGTTACATTTGAGTCAAAAAAATTTTTTTGGTCCTGGGCAGATTTTTTTCTGAACCCGGCATCACGCGTTTTCTTCCTCGGGCAGCAAAAACAGTCGATTTTTAAAAACAGCTAATAATAACATTTTTAAGCATGGAATTCCACCCCGAACCACATTTTAGCATCCGTTGTTACATTTGAGTAAAAAAAATTTTTTTTGGTCCTGGGCAGATTTTTTTCTGACCCCCCGGCATCACGCGTTTTCTTCCTCGGGCAGCAAAAACACTCGATTTTTAAAAACAGCTAATAATAACATTTTTAAGCATGGAATTCCACCCCGAACCACATTTTAGCATCCGTTGTTACATTTGAGTAAAAAAAATTTTTTTTTGCTCCTGGGCAGATTTTTTTCTGACCCCGGCATCACGCGTTTTCTTCCTCTGGGAGCAAAAACACTCGATTTTTAAATACAGCTAATAATAACATTTTTAAGAATGGAATTCCACCCCGAACCACATTTTAGCATCCGTTGTTACATTTGAGTAAAAAAAATTTTTTTTGCTCCTGGGCAGATTTTTTTCTGACCCCGGGCATCACGCGTTTTCTTCCTGGGCAGCAAAAACACTCGATTTTTAAAAACAGCTAATAATAACATTTTTAAGCATGGAATTACACCCCGAATCACATTCTAGCATCCGTTGTTACATTTGAGTCAAAAAAAATTTTTTTGGTCCTGGGCAGCTTTTTTTCTGACCCCGGCATCACGCGTTTTCTTCCTCTGGGAGCAAAAACACTCGATTTTTAAAAACAGCTAATAATAACATTTTTAAGCATGGAATTCCACCCCGAACTACATTCTAGCATCCGTTGTTACATTTGAGTCAAAAAAATTTTTTTGGTCCTGGGCAGTTTTTTTTCTGACCCCGTCATCTCGCGTTTTCTTCCTCGGGCAGCAAAAACAGTCGATTTTTAAAAACAGCTAATAATAACATTTTTAAGCATGGAATTCCACCCCGAACCACCTTCTAGCATCCGTTGTTACATTTGAGTCAAAAAAATTTTTTTTGGTCCTGGGCAGATTTTTTTCTGACCCCGGCATCACGCGTTTTCTTCCTCGGGCAGCAAAAACACTCGATTTTTACAAACAGCTAATAATAACATTTTTAAGCATGGAATTCCACCCCGAACTACATTCTAGCATCCGTTGTTACATTTGAGTCAAAACAAATTTTTTGGTCCTGGGCAGATTTTTTTCTGACCCCGGCATCACGCGTTTTCTTCCTCGGGCAGCAAAAACACTCGATTTTTAAAAACAGCTAATAATAACAACTTTAAGCATGGAATTCCACCCCGAAGCACATTCTAGCATCCGTTGTAACATTTGAGTCAAAAAAAATTTTTTTTGCTCCTGGGCAGTTTTTTTTCTAACCCCGGCATCACGCGTTTTCTTCCTCGGGCAGCAAAAAACACTCGATTTTTAAAAACAGCTAATAATAACATTTTTAAGCATGGAATTCCACCCCGAACCACATTCTGGCATCTGTTGTTACATTTGAGTCAAAAAAATTTTTTTGGTCCTGGGCAGATTTTTTTCTGAACCCGGCATCACGCGTTTTCTTCCTCGGGCAGCAAAAACACTCGATTTTTAAAAACAGCTAATAATAACATTTTTAAGCATGGAATTCCACCCCGAACCACATTTTAGCATCCGTTGTTACATTTGAGTAAAAAAAATTTTTTTTGCTCCTGGGCAGATTTTTTTCTGACCCCGGCATCACGCGTTTTCTTCCTCTGGGAGCAAAAACACTCGATTTTTAAATACAGCTAATAATAACATTTTTAAGAATGGAATTCCACCCCGAACCACATTTTAGCATCCGTTGTTACATTTGAGTAAAAAAAATTTTTTTTGCTCCTGGGCAGATTTTTTTCTGACCCCGGCATCACGCGTTTTCTTCCTGGGGCAGCAAAAACACTCGATTTTTAAAAACAGCTAATAATAACATTTTTAAGCATGGAATTACACCCCGAATCACATTCTAGCATCCGTTGTTACATTTGAGTCAAAAAAAATTTTTTTGCTCCTGGGCAGCTTTTTTTCTGACCCCGGCATCACGCGTTTTCTTCCTCTGGGAGCAAAAACACTCGATTTTTAAAAACAGCTAATAATAACATTTTTAAGCATGGAATTCCACCCCGAACCAAATTTTAGCATCCGTTGTTACATTTGAGTAAAAAATATTTTTTTTTGCTCCTGGGCAGATTTTTTTCTGACCCCGGCATCACGTGTTTTCTTCCTCGGGCAGCAAAAACACTCGATTTTTAAAAACAGCTAATAATAACATTTTTAAGCATGGAATTACACCCCGAATCACATTCTAGCGTCTGTTGTTACATTTGAGTCAAAAAAAATTTTTTTGCTCCTGGGCAGTTTTTTTTCTGACCCCGGCATCACGCGTTTTCTTACTCGGGCAGCAAAAACACTCGATTTTTAAAAACAGCTAATAATAACATTTTTAAGCATGGAATTCCACCCCGAATCACATTCTAGCATCCGTTGTTACATTTGAGTCAAAAAAAATTTTTTGGTCCTGGGCAGATTTTTTTCTGACCCCGGCATCACGCGTTTTCTTCCTCGGGCAGCAAAAACACTTGATTTTTAAAAACAGCTAATAATAACATTTTTAAGCATGGAATTCCACCCCGAACCACCTTCTAGCATCCGTTGTTACATTTGAGTCAAAAAAATTTTTTTTGGTCCTGGGCAGATTTTTTTCTGACCCCCGGCATCACGCGTTTTCTTCCTCGGGCAGCAAAAACACTTGATTTTTAAAAACAGCTAATAATAACATTTTTAAGCATGGAATTCCACCCCGAACCACATTTTAGCATCCGTTGTTACATTTGAGTAAAAAAAATTTTTTTTGCTCCTGGGCAGATTTTTTTTCTGACCCCGGCATCACGCGTTTTCTTCCTCTGGGAGCAAAAACACTCGATTTTTAAAAACAGCTAATAATAACATTTTTAAGAATGGAATTCCACCCCGAACCAAATTTTAGCATCCGTTGTTACATTTGAGTAAAAAATATTTTTTTTGCTCCTGGGCAGATTTTTTTCTGACCCCGGCATCACGTGTTTTCTTCCTCGGGCAGCAAAAAACACTCGATT